>NW_022170819.1:26065116-26085544 GCF_008802855.1 Photinus pyralis | reverse complement strand
AATAATAAATAATAAATATGCTTTATTATGCAGTATATATGCAGCATAATCTCAGGGCGAGGTTCAGCATCGCTGTTCTTCCACCTAAACCCTGAATTAAATAACAAATAACAACAAAAATGTTGCTTATTACTAACTAAACCTATCATTCTGTGATTCTAAATAATATTTTACTATGCATCCAATCCAAAACAAAAATCTAATTATAAAATTAATACAAAAAAAAAAGTGAACAGGGTTTACGAAATTATAACAACTTAAGCAGTAGAATTAGTTTCAAATATAAATATGCTCAAATAAGAATATGCTCGTCCATTAACATATTACGAATTTTGACTTTAAACGTTTTCGGAGAACTATTTACTAACTCGGTTGACAAACAGTTGTAATAACGATACACATTATATGAAAATGACCTTTGAAATAAAGCAGTAGAATGGAGGGGAGGAGAAATTTTTCCACGAAATCTTGTATCAATGTTGTGCACGTCAGTTCTAAATGTAATGGTATTGTATAAGTATGGAGGGCTTTTATAAATAATAATTTTATGAAAAAGACAGAACAGTTGCAGTTCCCTACGGTGATGCATAGAAAGCCAGTTGGCATCTTTTAACTTATGGCTAATATGTTCGTATTTACGTATTCCATAGATAAAACGTAGACATGAATTTTGTACTCTCTGTATTCTAGTAGAGGTAAGTTTATCTGGATAATTGCTAATTTGGGTTGTATATCTAAAGCTATTATCCAACCATAGCCTAAGCTTTTAGCTTTGTCGGAAATACGAATTGTGGAAGAACCGATTTTAATTAAAGGAGTCATATTTAAGTTAGCAACATTATTCTTACTACCAAACAATAGAAACACCGATTTGTGTGGATTCACTTTCAGCTTGAGCTTCCGTGATAATGAATTGAGCAGCGATAGTTCCGAATTAATGATATGAATAGCATTGTGTAGCTCAGACATGTGAAACGAATAATAAATTTGCATATCATCGGCGTATGCATGTACTGAGCACTTAGTCACAGAACTCACAAGTTGAGATGTATATAGCGAATATAGCAGGGGTCCGAGAACCGACCCTTGAGGCACCCCATGCCGGAGAAACAAAGGCTTCGAAGTGGAATCACCTATTACTACTCGTTGCTGTCTATCTGATAAATAGTTTCCAAACAATGCAATTGCATCAGGGCTTAAATTCATACTTCTCAGCTCATTTAAAAGAATTGATTGATCAACCATATCAAACGCTTTGCTATAGTCGATCATAACCAGCAAAGTAACGAGTCCTCTATCTGTTGCAGCTAAAATATCATTTGTTACATTTAATAGTGCAGTGGTACAACTATAACCGGACCTAAATCCAGACTGTTTTACCGGTAACAGATTCATCTCTAATACAAAAGAGTTTAATTGATTAGAAATAATCTTCTCAAATATTTTGGACAAGGTAGGTAAAATACTAATCGGCCGTAAGTCTTTCAACTCTGAGGGGTGTTTAGTTTTTGGCAGCGGTTTTATTAATGCCTCTTTCCAACAATCTGGAAAGACGTTTTTAACAAGACATTCATTAATGATATGTGCCAAATATGGCAAAATAGTAGGGCAGCATAACTTAACCATTTTTAGGTTAATACCATCACAGCCGTATGCCTTCGAATGAATTTTACCTATAACTTGTTCAATAACGTGACATGTTACTGCCTTAAATTCGAACTGAGGTACCCCAAAGTAATTTCGGAAGGAAGTTCAGGGTTCAGTTTTAGAAATGGTAATTCAAAATCCAATGAAAACTGATCATCGTCTGATAATACTTTTGAGATTCCATTTCGCTGAAATGGGAAAGCGGGGAAAATGTAAATGGTCTGTGGCTGCGCATTAATTCACTTTTCAATCACTTGCTCGCCATCTTCACAAAAATGTATCATCATAGGTGGTGAACAACGAAGTCAATCCAACCTCAACATTGTCACCACTCGGAAATTGTAAATTATAATGTTAATATAATTAATGGCACTCCGCGGTAGTGAATGTCTTTTACTACTCGTCTCGCACTTATTATTACATTCCTAAAGTGGAGTGAAAGCTGTCATAGAAATAGTAATTCGTTTAGCGAGCCAGTCTCATAATACCTATACGAGTATTACGTAAAGTAAAATTCGTATAATATACCGTCGTAATATAGCAGGTGTCTCGTTTTCAACAAGATTCGTACTGAAACGGATTTATTCAAACCTTATTACGTTCGTCAGGACGATTTTGTCGTTATTCTTTAACTATAAACGATCATATTCATATGTCGCCAAGAAACTCCATTATATCCTTATCGTGGTCGTCAAGCAATTCCTCAAGCTCGCACAAATCGAAAAAAATCGTAACAGCAATATTGATTAAAACGAATAACGCTTTCACATTCAGTTGGGCGTTGATGTGTAAAGTATCTCACTAATGAAACTAGAGACGTTGTTTAATGTTAATTGATAGTTAAATTTAATTAAGTGATGGTAAGCTTTAAGGGAAACTATCTCAAGTAATATAAGAAACTGTGGTCAGTAGACTTTCCTAGAATTTCTCGCAAGTGCAACCTAATATAATCATGTTGCGACGACTCAAAACGTAATTGTAAAATGCAAAATCTATGGCAAAGTGTACAAGTAATCAATTTCAAGAGGAGCCTCCACACACAGTTCTGTTTTTCCATTTCAATTCCACGTTGTTACTGTGACGTGTTGTGATTATAAAGGTGGGAATTATTGTTTTCCGCTGTGCATTATCGTATTATAATGGATTAATAGCCCAGTCAATTTAGACCAAAAATGGGCAATCAGAGAAACTAAAAATACTAGTTCCAATTTTTTCATGTGTAGGGAGAGGATCCCTGAACAAGAAAAAATAAAGTCCCTCCAAATTCCTGTGCCGCTGAGGGGAAGGGGGGGGGGGGCTTTAAACGACTCAGCGAAAAAGTTCTTCAGTACAAAATGAAAGCTTATTAAATTTGCTACAAGTTTGCTTATATACATTTTTTCGAAAACTGAACCGTTTTATGGTATTAATGTCCTCGTACCCATCGAATACAACTGCACAATTGGAAGAATAGTGATTTATTATATATGAAGCATACTGCTCACAGACGAAAGAGAAAGTGGTCCCAACATTCCACTTGACTCTGTGAAGGAGAAAGCCACCGTCCACTACAGTGTAAATCATTTTGAGGTGCACTGCATCCATGCACACAGGGAAAGCCTCATAGAGAGCAGATTTCCTGAAGCATCTTTCGTGGAATAATGGGGTCTGGAGATAATTCGTACTTCAGCAGGTTCGGGCTATAGGGATGTTAATGCTGTACTGGTTTTATTGTGATGATTTTCCCCTAAAATGACCGAGGGAGGATTTAGTAGCCAAAAATAGACGAAAAACGTGAGTGAAAAACAATTTTGTTTAGAAATTACCACCTTTCCGGAGCCGGTAGCACGAAAACGGTTCAGTTTTTCGTAAAGATGTATATAACCAAACTTGTAGCAATTTTAATAAGCTTTCATTTTGTACTGAAGAACTTTTTCACTGTAACGCACCATTTTCGAGTTAAAAGCGAAAAACTGAAAAATGAGTCGTTTAAAGCCCCCTCCTACCCCTAGCGGCACCGGAATTTGGAGGGACTTTATTTTTTCTTGTTCAGAGAACCTCCCCCTACACATTTCTGAAAAAATTGGAGCTAGTATTTTTAGTTCCCCTGATTTTCCTATTTTGACTGGACTAGTAGCCCAATCTTGGAACTGTTTGAAATTATGGATTCTACAGGCCACATTATATAAGAAAAATTTTTTTCCGGGTCGATCTGAGACAATTTTTCTTTCGGGCCTCAAAAAAAGGCAGTGTATAACCCTTCCTTTTTTACCAAAAATCGACTGCACCAAAATTTCTCGGGAAAACACTTTTTCTTATTAATTTTGGTGCGTAGAATCCAAAACAATCCGTACTTTTTTCGATCAGACTTCTCAATCAAAAGTTATAGACTAGAAACCAAATTCGAAAAAAAATTCAAAGGGCTGTAACTTTTGAACTAGCAGCCCAATCTTGGAATTGTTTGAAATTATGGTTTCTACAGGCCACATTCTATAAGAAAATTTTTTTCCGGGTCGATCTGAGACAATTTTTTTTCTGGGCTCCAAAAAAGGCAGTGTATAACCTTCCTTTTTTACCAAAAATCGACTACACCAAAATTTCTCGGGAAAACAGTTTTTCTTATTAATTTGGGTGCGTAGAATCCAAAACAATTCGTACTTTTTCGATCAGACTTCTCAATCAAAAGTTATAGACTAGAAACCAATTTCGAAAAAAAGTTCAAAGGGCTGTAACTTTTGAACTAGTAGCCCAATCTTGGAACTGTTTGAAATTATGGATTCTACAGGCCACATTCTATAAGAAAATTTTTTTCCGGGTCGATCTGGGACAATTTTTTTTTCGGGGCTCAAAAAAAGGCAGTGTATAACCTTCCTTTTTTACCAAAAATCGACTACACCAAAATTTCTCGGGAAAACACTTTTCTTATTAATTTTGGTGCGTAGAATCCAAAACAATTCGTACTTTTTCGATCAGACTTCTCAATCAAAAGTTATACCTAGACTAGAAACCAATTTCGAAAGAAATTTCAGAGGGCTGTAACTTTTGAACTAGTAGCCCAATCTTGGAACTGTTTGAAATTATGGATTCTACAGGCCACATTCTATAAGAAATTTTTTTCCGGGTCGATCTGAAACAATTTTTTTTCGGGGCTCAAAAAAAGGCAGTGTATAACCTTCCTTTTTTACCAAAAATCGACTACACCAAAATTTCTCGGGAAAACACATTTTCTTATTAATTTGGATGCGTAGAATCCAAATCAATTCGTACTTTTTCGATCAGACTTCTCAATCAAAAGTTATAGACTAGAAACCAATTTCGAAAAAAAATTCAAAGGGCTGTAACTTTTGAACTAGTAGCCCAATCTTGAAACTGTTTGAAATTATGGATTCTACAGGCCACATTCTATAAGAAATTTTTTTTTCCGGGTCGATCTGAGCCAATTTTTTTTTCGGGGCTCAAAAAAAGGCAGTGTACCTATAAGTGATGCGGATTAAGACAGCTATCAAAGGGATCAAGGTTAATGGATTGAATGCGAGTAGGCTAGTTTACGGAACCACTAATCGCTCCAATGTACTTTACCCTAACCTAGATTGCACAAGAAAAGATACAAAAGAGTTAAGGAGCAGAACATAGTGCCATGTGCAATGGCAAATCACTAAACTACCCACCATACCCCTATCCAGCTAGCTTAAACCAAAACAATGTTCAAATTTAGAATTGTAATTATTATCATCGTGGACGTTCAGCTCCTGTCAGAATGAAGAATCTCAATGTTAACTTGAAATTAATAAAATTTGGGCGAATTTACACAAATTTTCATTAGCATCCGACGCACGAAAAGAGAAATCTTTCATGAAAACTATCCGGGTCGAACAATAGGTTCAATTATGATTAAACACATTTAACACAAAGTCTTAATCCGCAAAACATAAAAAAATTGAAACAACCATGCCGGAAGAAAGAAAAGCATTCAGAGCTTGTTTACATATACCACGCAGGCAGACGTTCGACACAATTAAATTAAAAAATCTTAATTAAAAACTGTGCACCAATATTTCTTACTTTTGGCATCTTTGTTTTTAATAGCGGTTATAAAAGCAACGCTCCGTAAATGTTTGTTGTTAATTTGGGTTATTTAATGCAGGTTATCATCTATTTGAGTTCACTGGTCTGGTAGGCGACATTTTATATTTTTTTATAATTTTCTATCTTTGTTTATGAAATTGACTTTTGATTTAACTTCAATGCAGAATCACATATTTGATACCTACCCAATGTTTCGATTGCATGATCTTGGTCCCAATTTAGAATTTATTATATTTTTGATTATTCTTTTAAACACGTGGAAATTATCGAATTGTTTGAAGTTTGAGGTAAGTATGTATATTGAAGAACATGGTCACGAGGGTTGTAAATAATTGTAACCACATTTGAGTTACGACACCCTATGCCGGGGGACTGTTTTCGAAACTCAACTTTAGGGTGGGGAACTCCCGCAATGAGGGTTCATGCTACCTGTCTGGGGGGCGAGACTCTGCTAACACAAAAAGTTTTCGGTTTCGATTTATATGAGTTGCGATTCGTTATTTTTCACATGTTCTGTACCTTAAAACGTTGAGTTCGCCCTCCAAAGCCATGTAATTCACCATCTTGCTTTTAACATCTACCTTTTTTTTTGTTATCTACTTGTACCCCAACCAGTTTCTTTGTTTTGCAACTTACTTTCGACCTGTTTTGCTATCTTGTTTGTGTATGAGATTGATATTTGCAACAAGTTATCTTATAAACATTGATAACAGTTTCACTCTTGTTCATTCGAGATTATTATGATTGTTAAAATAACTGATCAAAATACGAACTATAGGTACTACTACGCCATTATATATTGTTTTATTTTGTGTTTTTTTTTACAACTAACGTAAGAGGGGGCCTGCCTTAGATGTTTGATCACTTTTTTTAGAGTTTACCAGAGTTCTAAAGCATTTTGAATTGAAACCTTTGGACGATGTCAACTGTCATGGATTTAGTGCACCCCCACAATTAGATTCCACATAACCATATAGACTTAAGAATTGCGTTATTGGCTGCTATCGGATCATCGCCGACCTACGTCGTCTGCAAATGAAGCTATCTTGGTAGGGTTAGTTTCTGGTAAGTCTGCAGTGTATATAAGAAAGAGAAGTGGTCCCAAGACGCTACCCTGAGGGAGTCCAGATGCAATAGGAAAAAAATTGGATGCTTCTCAGATGGAAAAAATGCGACGAGCGGAATTTTGTTTTTCCTTTATTAAAAACAAATGCGCCTCTATAGATAATATTTTGGAATTCCATATCCTTACTAAGTATTTGGCACATAACACAATGTATTTTATGACGTAATTCGTAACCAAAGGCCTCTATAACATTTTGCCCTGCCTCAACTTTGCTTCTTGTTGTCTAATTATCGAAATATGAGTAACCGAAGCCATCTTAGGAACAATAATGAGTCGTTTTCTTTAGTGAGCAATATGGGAAAAGGAACCTTTGCGGTTCTTTTTAGATAACAATTACTAGACTATTTATCTTTATATTTTGACTACAATTCCGGTCAAAAGCGTTTTTTTTAGTTGTGGAATTGTAAAACTTTTCGATTATATGGATTTGATTTTTGCAATTCAAAAATTCTGTTGCAATGAAATTGTTTTGTAAAAGGCTTTGCCCAGACTTTTTAGGTAGACACGGAAGTGAATGAACGCGTGTGTTTTAAATTGAAGTTTGTGAATTGCTGCAATAAACTGAGGGACGCTGAACAGGATTAGGGTATTTAATAAACAATTGTTTATTCAATGATTACGGGTAGAGATAAGGTAAGAGAGTAGCTTATAGATAGTTGCAATAACATTAACAAGAGATAGCGTAGTTTAGCATTGCTAAAGTAAATCAAGGTAATCGCTTTTGCTAAAGGTTAGAGGAGAGTATAGAAAGCGAATTAAATAGTGGACGATTTCGGTATGCTCGCCTGGGTTGTTTTTATTTACATATTGAAGAGAGAGCATTTTGAACTGGATGAAAAAGAGAGTAGGTAGATATGTGCTCAGCGAAAAGTGGCAAAAAATTCCCGTTGTGTCCAAAGAGAAAGCAGGCCGTCTTGTGTAAATTTTAATTCATTGGCGTTTGACCCAAAGTTAAATTTATAAATTTTGATCATTAATTTACTTGTCGAATTGTGTGTATGTCTACTGATTTTTGGTTGGCTTTTCGCCTTGAAGGGACAATGACGGGGATGGTAGATAACTGTAACCGAATCAGTTACGACACCTAATGCCGGGACTGATCTCGAATCTCAACTGTAGGCTTGGATACCCCGGACGAGGGACCAGTTACCTATTCCAGGAGTGGACTTTTGCTAACAAAGACTCTTCGGTTTCGAACCTTTATGCGATATCAGTTGCGATCCACATATAGTTTGGTATTAACGTTGCATTTATCCTCTAAGTCCATGTAACTTTAAATGCCGTTTTTAACAAATGATGATTTTATTGTGCCAAAGATGAGTCACATCCTGTACTCTTCACTCTAGCCCAGAATTTTGTTTATCTGATTACCTAGACTATTGTTCCCTAACCTTGTTTTTAACCTTGCCTCATGCCGGCAACCAACTTTGTGTATTTTTTACGGTTACTTTAGTTAGTAACATTAAGTAATACCTAGACAAAGTTTTGGCCATTTCGGTGTTTTATTTTGCGTTCCTTTCCTACTGTACTTAACGTTGTTTACAACTAACGTAAGTGGGCTCTGTCTTAGACTTTCGATCACGTGCCACTTTTCCATTTTAAATTTAAGCGGGATCCGGTTAGCTTTTGGAGGGAATAGCATTTTTAGACGTTGCCGCTTTGATTTGATTTCCACGTGAAGTTATCGTAGAGCCTGGGGATTACGTACATTACAAATGGAAAAAGGACAAGAGAGAGAAGGCACGGGGCAATGGTTGAAAGAAAAACTTACACGTAAAAGAGACGAAAACGACTAAAATAGAGGGGAATAATTGCGGAACTAACATGGAAAATGGAGAGGAAAGTTATGAGAGATAAGGCGAAGTTAAAGAGAAACAAGATGTAGGTACATAGACGACGAGTTGGTTTATGAAGAAAGAAGGGTACAGAGAGAGATTATAGAGGAGGGAGAAAGGGGGAAGGACAAGCAAGTAAGGTGGGGGAAAAGGTGAAGTTTGGAAGGAGATTTTAGCAGTAAAAAACAAGGCAGAGGGGGATGGAAGGAGACAAAAACGACCAACAGGAGAAAGGAACAAAACGGAATGAAAACGATGAGTATCACGAAGATGATGTTCTGGAATGTGGCCAAGATGTACAATTCTGGGAGTTTGTAAGAGGAAATAAGAATAGTGGATAGTGGAATCATGAATGAAAACCTGGGAGAAAATAAAGAATAGAATACCAAGGAAATGCATATAGTGCGAATGCGGATAACATACAGAGAAGATCAAAAGGAGGCATATTAACAATTAAAGGGGAGGAAGGCATGCAGAAAAGACGAGTGGAGAGGAAGATAATGAGAGTGATACCTCTATATAACACAGAAGAAAAGAAAGGGAGAAAAATATAAAATAGACAATACTTTAGGGGTCCCCGAGCCTGCACTGCAACTGTGAAATGCGCTATACTTATAGCACAGCTTATAGGCAGTTGGCAACTCTTGGCAAAAGTACAGTGACTTTATGCGAGACAGGGCGGCGGCAACAATAGAATGTCTAACTGCCCTTTCACAATCATGTTAATGTTAATGGTAATGGTAACGTAATGTTAGAATGTTAAACTCCAGATAATGGCATTACAAGCAAAGCGTTCACAATGATGGTAATGGTAATGTTAACGTAAGATGGTAATGTTAAGGTCCAGAAATTTTCTGGATCTACTAACATCGGCGTTAACAGCCTCCAATAGAATTGCAGCTACGGTAAAATGCAGCGCATGCGCATGTGTTGACTGCTGACCGCGTGAACTGTCACCCATCGCGTCATATTTATTTAAGCTCTGCAGTTCGTTTGAGTTTCTCGTTTGCCTTGTTGTTTTCGTGTGCAATTGCTGGTTTTTGTTATTTGCTGTTGCGTTCGGTGCAATGATGGTTGTTGACGTCTCGTTACTGTTGGAGTTAATACAACAATACCCATTCCTCTACGATAAACAACGCAGCGATTTTAAAGACATAAAGAAAAAGAACAACGCCTGGATTGAAATTGCTGAAACCCTTAACTGTAATGCTAAACTTGAATTAAAGGTTATATTTTTACGGCCCGTCAAACAACCACAGATCAAATCAAAGAATTTAAACAGACAATTTATTTTTCGTTGCGCCCTCCAGCGCCACCATAAAACACTGTCACTTTTGAGTGGGGGAACTTCCTCTACCATCAACATTAACAGTATTGTGAACAGCGTTACCATTACCATTACCATTACCTCTTAACATTACCATTAACATTAACATGATTGTGAAAGGGCAGTAATTTTTGATCAGCGGTCATGTTGCATCGAGTTTCTGCTACATGTAATTGTTTTTGTGTATTGCCTGTTGCCTACAGTACAATTGGATTGATACCCGATGATTTTTAATTTGAATGTTCGATGCAACATGGCGGCTGGGTGGAGCTTTGAGTCGCAATTGTCTCGTATAAAGTCGCTGTAGGGAAAAATTACAAGCAGAGCCATCTAACTTTCATGTCGAACGACAAAAACAAATAAAATATTACGTCCACATAAAATAACTCCAAGAAAAAACCTTCATTGGACAAAAAGAACCTGGAATAGCACAAATATAAGGAATGACAAATCAACTACGACAACAAACTGCAAAAAAATTACACAAATCAAACAAAAATCAGGTATCGAATCAAATGCCTTTATAGTTATTAATGATACTAGTTCAATATGAATACTATAATGAAACGCGTGTAACGAGTATAGAAGAGAGAAGAAAGGAAATGCAAATTATGTGGAGAGAAAGATATTCATCATTTAGTATGGGAATGTAAACAAGTAGAAAGAACAAGGCAAAGCAGGAGAGAAATACTTGACGAGGGGGAAAGAAGAGAAAAATGGATGAAGGAGATAATAGGAAAAAGGGAAGAAATGCAGAAAGTATGATTTGCCAAATGGCGTAAATAAAATATCTATCTATATAGGGCTTTAGCGAATCTCGGCCTTAAATAAATTATTAACGATCCTCGAGATCGTTTATAATTTCGTATTGCTGTCTGTCTGTCCGTGTGCACGATAACTTTGTGTATAAACGTCCGATCGCGCTTTGAAATTTGATACACATGTTCTTCAGGATATAAGAAAGGTCTCTATTGTTTTTCGGCTACGTAGACTAACGGACCAAAAGGTTACAGCCCAAAGCTGCCCAAACGTCCCAAAAAGGACTTCTTTTATAACTCATGTTACAAAGAACATATGAATGTCCGGTTTTATGTGTTAGTAAATATTCCTTAAACCTCAGAAGACTAAGCAGATTCAAAAAAAAATATTGCGCATGCGCATTCTTACTTTTGTATTTGCGCAATCCCAATTTTTTTATTTGTTAAGATATTTATATGAAATAGTAGACACTTCGAATAAAAATACTCATTTTGTACTCATTTGTACCGTAAGCAAAAAATTTTGTACCATTACCTTTTAACCGCCACTATCAAATTAATTTTGGAGGTGTAACTTAACGGTACAACCCCGAGTATACAATCTCATGCAAATTTTCGCGCCATAATTTTGTACTCATTTTGTACTAATTTGTACTGTAAGTAACTAATTTTCTACCAGTACTTTTTGACAGCTAGGATCAAATATATGTTAACGTTACTATCTCGTATATGTACCTACATTCATAAAATTCTTGTCCCTTGATTTTGTACTCATTTTGCATTAAATTTGTACCACTGAGTTCCATCCACTAGTATCTAATCTATATTGGGGTCACAATTTTGTTCCATGATTATGCACTAATATAATGTATCGTTATAAGGAAATTATTTTGACGTACATTATTTTGTCCCTTTTTTCAATTTTTCTTAGGTACTCGTAGTAGTATTATAACTCTGAATCCGTCCGTGTTGGGGGTTGGGATCTCAGCACGTAGAACGTTGCGGATATGTTTTAGCGACTTTTTTAAGAATTAAAAAAAATGTGCAATTGTTTGCGTTTTGTCCGTCCGTCCGTCCGGGCCCACTTCTGCCGTTTTGAACTACTTACTTTAAACTACGACGGCCATTAAATTTTAGTGTCTTAAAGGGAGGGCTCCCAATGAATTATTTCCTGAGATGCTGTTTTTGAAAGTGAAATGTGCATCACTGTTACATAGGGCAACCAATTGGTGTAAGATTTTTCATACGCATTCCATTAGTGGTGCCAAGTAAAACTTTTGAAAATGTGTGTGTGGGGGGGGGGGGTAAACACCACGTTCTACCCTTCATTGTATTCCAACGAAAGGTCTCATCGAAATAAATTGGTTTGTACAAACTATAACTTTCCTGCTCGACTCTTTTTTGAAGTGCTTCCGTGCTTGATGATTTCCCTAGCCAGTTTGCCGATCAAAAATGCTTCAGTGGTATCCACATAGCTTTTATATAGGTCGCTGTCGCAATACGCTGAACAGGTAATCTGAAGAAGTGCAGTATTACTCTTTCGCCGTTCACATTTAGGGGAGGAAGTGAATCCTTGTTGCCGTTTTTTAACAACCCAATTGGTAACACAGGTTTTAACTGGCTCAAGTCCTTTCTTAACCATTCCGAATTTTGTGTTAAATACGATTTATATTTCCCACTTTGTACCTCTGCCAACCCCCGCCAGTTTTCTACTTCCATCATGTCACATGCTTCTTCTTCGAACTGAATTATCTACCTCGGGATTTTCACTTTCGTTTTCCTTTTCATCACCACCAGGAAAGTGTAAAATGAAAATTAAAAGCAGGCATGTAATACGTATTAATTTTTTTCGAAAATGTGACCATTTCTTCAATAGAGTCTTTGTTCCGTCTTGGTAGAATATGTGTTTTTTTGTCCATATTCACATAGGCAATAATTTACCCCAATAAAGCTGTCAAACGGCTTATAGGGTAAGTTAACCATCCGTGTCTTATCAAGTCACGCTGATATTAATTAATATTCAATCATCAGTCAATGCGAATAGCCCAATAAAAGTAAAACCTTTTTTCTAAGGGTTGTATATGTATTTTTTTACACTTTGGGGGCAGATTTCACCCTATGAGGTGGCTCAGTAAGTGAATGCTAATTTTTTGAAGATACTAAGGCTAAATTCAAATGTGAAATTCTTTTGCAAAAGGTGGCAGCAATTTTTTATTGTTTTATGTTGTTCCTTTCGAATAGAGAGGGATCTAAGATGAATGTTAGTTTAGCTGCTGGAAAATGGCTGCTATGCGAGAGTACATTCGCAAATTTGTTTTTTATGGTAAACGAGCCACTGGTCGTTCGTTCGTTTTCGGCATTTTGGCTGCTATATTTTGACTGCTTATTTCACACGAGTGTTTTACCGATTTATTAAACACTGGACATTAACCAATACATTTCTTTAAACCAGAATTTAACTTCCGAAGTTATGACGCAATGACCAACTGAGCCCAAATGTTAAAATAGGTAGTAAAAAATACCATCGTACCTTATTTTGTTGCTCACGATTCCGATTACACTTCTCGCAGTTCCAATTTCAAATGTGTACCTACACACAAATTAAATAACGTATTATGATCAATACCTATTTAAAATTCAAAGATAAATAAATAAAAATGTTTCAAAACCCACTCGTGATGAGTAACGGGCAAATGTAGACCATATATTAGCAGCTATCAATAAACGAACACCCAAAGTCTCTATCTGGACCAGGGGCCGAGATTTCAATGGAACAGACAGACAGATAGACAGACAGACAGGCGACGGAAAATCGAGGACATAAACGTTACCTCAACTTCGTTAAACGCTACAAATACCAAATGAGAAAATCGAGAGTAGGTACATAGGTACTGAAGATGCAAAGTAACAATTGAGTCTGTATAACAAAAGTTTTATACCAATTTACACTGAAAATAAATACCCTCGTAAATAGCTAAATACCTATATTAGATACATCATCTTTATAGTCCATTGGAAAACGTGTGTTACGCATTATCTACGTAATTAACTGTTTGCCTGTCTGTCTGTCTGTCTATTTGTCTGTCTGTTGCAACCACAACATATATATGTCGTAGCCACATTGTAAATTTCGCCGTTTTATAAAACGGTAAAGTTGTGGTACAAAACTAGTTGCTTTCGGCACAAATTAGTACAAAATGAGTACAAAACTATGGCATGGAAATTTGTATGAATTTGTACATTCGGGGTTGTACCGTTAAGTTGCACCTCCAAAATTAATTTGATAGTAACGGTTAAAAGCTAATTTCTTTGTTACTGTACAAATTAGTACAAAATGAGTACAAAATTATGGCACACAACATTTTAAGAATCTGTATACTTGAGGGCGTAGCATTAAGTTGCAACCTCAATGTAGATTTAGTCCTAGTTGTTAAAAGGTAGTGGTACAAAATTTCTTATTTACGATGCAAATTAGTACAAAATGAGTACAAAATTCTGGCACAAAAATTTTTAAGGATGTGAATACTTGGGGTTGTGGCATTAAATTGCAACCCCAATGTAGATTTGGTCCTAACGATTAAAATGTAGTGGTACAAAATTTGGTATCCGCGGTACAAATAAGTACAAAATAACAGTATTAATAGATTTGCTAATCTTTTTAGTGGGGGTTGCAACTTAAGGCTCCTGTGAAGATCTCGAGGATCGTTCAGTATTCAGTTGTATCTGATTTTTCTTTTTCAAGACATCAACAATCCCCGCATGCATAAAATAATTCTTTTAAAAACTAGTGAACTTGAGGGCATTTAATTTTTGCATTGAATGCATTTTTTCGCATGCATTCCAAATGTTATCTACCATTTGTCAATAGCTAGGGACTATTACCTAAAATCCAAGCCTAACGGTTTTATGTACCATAAGATATCCCCTACAGTGGTTGAGTACGAGCATCCTTCTCGAAACATTTTTATCATTGACTGATGGTTAATGTAGGTGTGCGCAATACGCCAATACCTACCTGTTGATCGCGCAAATTAAGGGCAGTAATAAGTTACCATATTTTTCGCATATAAATCAACCCTTACAACGACCTAAGTAATGCTTTCATATAGGCACCTATATTAACAATAGAAACGGAATGAAAATTTAAGGAGTCGAGAGAAAACGTTTTCATGTAGAGGGTGGGAGAGGAAAATCAATAAAGGCAAGCCATGAATGAACAGTTCCAAGATGGTTGACATTTGACAGGGTTTTCAAAATAGCACTAAAATTCAACGTAAGTAGCAAGCAAGCAACGTCTAGCATTTAAAAAAATGACGCTCCAAACATAATGGCAACTTTCAATCGCTCGCCAAACGACATACCTAAGTGGAAACTGGCAAGGGAAGGTATACAACTGCTAATAAACAACAAGGCAAGCGATGCGGAAGCTTTATTTAAAGAATACCCCGATTCCATTCACCTTTACGCTGGTTACTCGTTCGCAATTTTTATGGTAAGTACGCATTACTTGAAGCAATTTAATTGTATGTTTCGCAACCCTCAGGATGCGATTACGACACTGGAAGATGACAAATTGACGACGGCTTTAAGTGCGTTAAAAGAAACTGAACGTCGGTGTTACTCGGATAATGGCTGGATGAAGGTGATGAAATCGAAAGTATTTGGGGCCGAAACCTCGTTATCTGATACCGAATACCTCGAACATCAAATCATACTGGCGGATGCTCAAGTATGCATGGCAATTTTGATATTTCTACAGCAGGACGTGTCGGGAATGTTTAAGGGGGGTTGGATTTTGAGGAAATCTTGGAAGATATACCAACATACGTATAACACCATTCGATCTTTGTACAAGGAGATCGTTGGCGAGCTTCCAGGTAAAAGCTTGTTTGTGCTCCATTAAATTTACGTAGACTTGTAGATGCGGCAACACAAAATATAGCCCCCTTAAATGAACGTGATGAAGAGGAAGATGTAGAAAATGTAGAGAAGCAGTGGGAATATCTATACCAGGGAGCCCCTCCTCAATCACCACCGTCCAATGGGTATTTACCATCCCGTCCTTTTTCTTTACAAAAAATGTCACGCTCTTACACGACCGATAATAGTTTGTCTAGTTACGCCACTAATGTTAACAATAACAGCAAAAGCTCAAGTAGGTGTAACTCCAGTGATTGTTTAAAAAATAATTGTTACGATATTAGTAGTAAAGTTCATTTAAGTAACGGGTACCATGCCAAAGGTTCGCTTAAAAAGTCATTTACTGTCGGTCTCGGCGACACCCTTTCCAAACCACTCTCCTTCAACGGCCTTTCGTATTTCACTTCACTCAACTTCTTCTCCTCAGAAAAACAGTAAGCCTTCAACGCGGAAAATGTAAGTTTGATGTGCAACTAATTTTTAGGAAACCGTGCGACATTGACAAGGAAACGATAACGCGACTTATGGGAGCGATATCGTTCGGATACGGACTTTTTCACTTGGGAGTATCTCTGCTTCCACCTTCGCTGCTGAGAGTGACCAGTTTCTTGGGATTTGGCGGCAATCGCAATTTGGGCATCAGTAATTTAATGTACTCGAGGGAAGGTTCGGATATGCACGCGCCACTAGCGACGTGCGTACGCAAAATTGTAATGGACAATCGCCTTTAATCAAAACGGTCGATTTTAGATTGGCGCTTTTGTGGTATCATACCATCGTAAGGCCGTTTTACGCGTTGGATGGTAGTAATGTGAGAGCCGGGGTTGAAGCAGCCATGCAGCTTTTGGACGAATCGCAAAAGGAATACAGAGACTCAGCTCTATTTCTTTTTTTTCTAGGAAGAATCCATAGACTAAACGTAAGAGGTACTTCCACCATGGTGTTGGGTGATATCCATTGTTACAACATTGTGGTGGAAGGATTTGTGTATACCTACAAGCGTATATCTTTTTAGTCTAACATTCCCGAAGCGTTAAATGCGTTTCAAGCGTCAGTCGAGAATTCCATCCAAAGGGAGATAAAAATGCTCTCGCTGCACGAGGTTGGTTGGTGCTACTTGATACAGCTCGATTACCGGTCGGCCGAACTCACGTTTGAAAAACTGAGAGTTGCAAGTAGATGGTCACGTGAATTTTACACTTACCTTTCTATTATCTGCGCGGGTGCGTGTAATAGTATCAAAAATGTAAATACACTAAGTCAAATGAAAACTGTATACGAAAACTCTCCAAAACTCAACCAGCTAGGGATGTTTCTTTCGAAAAGGTTCGCCTTGTGCCCCACTGCTGACAAAACGAAACTTAACGATAGAACGTTTTGGATATTCCTCATCTATGACATACTGTACTTGTGGAATGCATTGCCCAGTTGCACCTTTGACAATATTCGCCGAATAATCTCAGGTACATAACCGCTTTCGACGCTTTTATTAGCTTTCACTATCAACAGATTGTGAAAATGTCACCGTCGAACCCATGCTGGGCCTTGCGCTGCTCATTCGAGGCACCTGTCACTGCATCCTGAAAGAGTACGAGGTTGGGATCGAGTGTCTACGGCAGTGTTTGGAAATTCGAAAGGAGCTACCCCACAACGCCGATGACGCTCACGTCTCGGCCTTCGCGCAGTACGAGCTGGGGCACATTTTAATGAAGAAGCTGGGGGTAACGCATCTAAGATGTAATAATTATTGACTAAGTTTCATATTTTTAGAAAAAGAAAGAAGGAAAGGCGATGCTAGCTGACGTCGAGCGTTACAAGGATTACGATTTCGAGCAAAGGCTGAATGTACGTGTCCATTCGCTGATTAAACTCAGTTAGGATCGTAATTCGTCGATAAATTTGAATATTTTTGCACAAAATTTACTAGAAACAAATTATTCCCTAGAACCACAATAATTGTAATGTTACTTATAGTGCAGATGAGATGGGAAAGACGAATAGGTTGTCGTCATTGTTGCTTTTTCATATTTTAAGAAAGTTGCGTCCAATAAAAATAGAAATAAACGAAAAGCATTTTTTGTGACAACCCTCATCTCTCGTCCTCACAGGTTTTCTACAGTCCCCTAGGAAAACCAAGCAATAACAACTCAAAATGAAGAGTCAATGCATGATAAAAGCGCATTTTTGGTAATGCAGATCAGTATTTTATATTAGCAAATTTTAAAATTATCGATCTCACGAGTAATCTAACTCAAAATAGACTAGAGCCTGCACATCTACACTATAACAGAAAGCTTTTAGTGAAAATTTAAAGTCTCTAGCAATTGTAATTGCTGAGATCTCATCCGGACAGCCAGCCAGCCAGCCATAACCAATATAATAGCATATTTTTTCCAAAAATCCGTTAAAAAGTCATGGAGAATACAGAGGAAGAAAATTGAAGCAGATTAGTTCAAGACCTACAACAAGTTATGAGATACAATGAAGGAGCAATACAGAGCCGGGGTAAATCGATCGATAAATTTCGGAGGGGGTAGATCAACAAACTGAAAAAGTCAATATCTGGCAGAAAGGAGTAGAAGAGTTAGAAGAAAATTCAGTTAAAGCACCTAAGTCAAACTCTCAGAAGAAACGAGCGATATTTTAGAAAAGCAATACATATTTGAATATGCAAAAGGACTCATTTTTACTACAAGATATGAATAAAAAATTAGAAGAATTAAAAAACAAAGAAGATCAGGTTAAGTTGCAAGAAGAAAGAAATGGCTGACATTCAAGAGAAGTTAGAATAGGCCGAACAGAAATCACAGGCCCTGAATCGGATGTAAGTCTAGTGGAACCTTGCCAAGTCTAGAATATATTACAGTCATGCTATTTATTAGGAAGTAGACATAGGGATTTACGTGTATTGGTTTTCCCTATGTCTACTTTTAAATGACAAAATCCTTCTGACAGTCAGAATTTGATCTTTATTTGTTTTAAGAAATTATTTTGATTGCGTAAAATTAGGCGCCCTTAAGAAGAGATTTATATTATATTATTAAATCCCTATGTCTACTTCTTAATAAATAGCACTGTATAAGGTAGTACTTTGAGAAAAGTTTTAAGAATAAGAATCAATTCAAAGAGAACCAAGTAAAGGAATGAGGAAAAGGAACCAAAGAGATTGGAAAAAGAGAAAGAAAAAGATACATAATAGCAGAAAAACGCAATAGTACTAAACTAAAATATTTTTCGCTATGTTTTGTAAATAATTTTGAATTCAACCCGCACGGTTCTAAGGGAGGTATTGCGTGGGGGTCGAAAGTACCCCTTTTTTGACGTTTGACGTACTTAGAATCTGGAATCAAACAAAATTTCGATTATGTCGGTCTCTTCGATCTACTGACTCTATTTTCGGCTAAACGGCTGAACCTATTCGAACCAAATTTGGTATATCTGTTATTATTATTATTCCTCTCTTGTTTTGGGCCCTCAACAGGCATGCGCCCAATTACAGAGTGACCCGCATAATGCTATTTAGAGGTGCCTCTGCAGAAGGTCTTAAGTTGGTCTATACTATTCCGGTATTTACCTTACGAATTAGGAAAACTGCAGGAAAACCTAATTCGGAGTAGCAGGTAGAATGCTCGGAACTGGTCTAAGGTAATTTCCATCTCCGCCACAGATGAAAAATTCACCTCAACCCAGGTTCGAACACCCGACCTTCGGATTCATAACCCAATGCTCTAACCACTGAGCCATGAATCCTTGAATCCTTTTGACGCAGGTTAGAACAATAGGAGTCCGAAAGCTTGACCAGGTGCCAGTACCAGCGTTAGCTTCTGGAAAAGGTGAGGTATTAAAAGGGTTGGCGAAATTTGAGACCTACGGTCACAAAGCACCGCATAAGCTTACTGGAGAGCAGGAGAATCTCGGTAAAAGGTTTTGCAACTAAAAAGAAGGTCGAGCATCAAAAAAAGTGTCTCTCACGAGCACTGACAGGTCGCTTTCTATATCCAAGGCTGGTAATGTTTGGGAATATGAGAAATCGAAGGGCACCAAACGGGAAGTGCTTATTGAGATAATCGGAAAGTAGGTGGCGACATTCTCACAGTAAGACTACTATAATAGTTTTCAATCATTAAGTACCTAAAGTTATATACACAAATTATCATAACATGGCATTGCTTACAAATCCTACAAAAGATGAAATTCTGGAAGATTTAGTACCACCGGAAGACAACATACCCTACAGCATAGAGAGAAAATGGACGTAACCAGACTGGCAAAGCTTAGAGTTGGGAGACGTCTAGTGTTTTGTTAAAGAAGGGTATACCCAACCAAGAAGCCTCTGACTATTAAGGTAAGTTCATAGCTCTCCGTTCATACGTTTCCGTTTGTCCGTTAGCCAATCAGAAGACAGCAAATTTTTAAATCGTACGTCGTCCGTTTACGACGGAAAAGTTTGTTGAAGTTGAACATTTACGTTTCCGTTGGTCCGTTTTTAACAAGAGTGAGGTTATGTTTGGTATGTTAACAGCGTTCGCCTATTCGTTCTTCACGGTAATAATCAGATAGCAATGTGTTCTTACTTTCGTACCATTTTCACATACTGAAAATCACGAAGGGTACAGTACAAAATAAAATTTAGGTTATGGTTATACTTGCAAATGTACAATGTGGACGGATTGCTATGAACCTTAACAAAACGTACTATCCGTTTGACGGATCAACGCAACGGATGAACGGAGAGCTATGAACCCACCTT
>NW_022170819.1:26050924-26065016 GCF_008802855.1 Photinus pyralis | reverse complement strand
CCTTTTTCTGAGGCCCTCAAAAAAAATTGTCTCAGATCGACCCGGAAAAATTTTTCTTATAGAATGTGGCCTGTAGAATCCATAATTTCAAACAGTTCCAAGATTGGGCTACTAGTTCAAAAGTTACAGCCCTTTGAATTTTTCGGGAAATTGGTTTCTAGTCTATAACTTTTGATTAAGAAGTCTGATCGAAAACGTACGAATTGATTTGGATTCTACGCACCCAAATTAATAAGAAAAAGTGTTTTGCCGAGAGATTTTGGTGTAGTCGATTTTTGGTAAAAAAGGAAGGTTATACACTGCCTTTTTTTTTGGCCCAAGAAAAAAATTGTCTCAGATCGACCGGAAAAAAAAATTTTCTTATAGAATGTGGGCTGTAGAATCCATAATTTCAAACAGTTCCAAGATTGGGCTACTAGTTCAAAAGTTACAGCCCTTTGAATTTTTTTTCGAAATTGGTTTCTAGTCTATAACTTTTGATTGAGAAGTCTGATCGAAAAAGTACGAATTGTTTTGGATTCTACGCACCAAAATTAATAAGAAAAGTGTTTTCCCGAGAAATTTTGGTGCAGTCAATTTTTGGTAAAAAAGGAAGGTTATAACACTGCCTTTTTGTGAGCCCCGAAAAAGAAATTGTCTCAGATCGACCCGGAAAAAAAAATTTTCTTATAGAATGTGGCCTGTAGAATCCATAATTTCAAACAGTTCCAAGATTGGGCTACTGGTTCAAAAGTTACAGCCCTTTGAATTTTTTCGAAATTGGTTTCTAGTCTATAACTTTTGATTGTAAGTAAGTAAGTAAGTAAGTAAGTAATTTATTGTGTTAATACATTTAAAAAATGCTTACACTCGTCCGTCGAAATCGTATAACACATAAACATAAAATACATGAGACATATAGAACAATATTAAATAACATGAAAAATCATTTAGAAATAAAACAATTAAACCAAAAAAAAAAAAAATACAAACAACAAAAAAAAACTTAAGGCGTTAAAGTCTTGAGGTCGTTATCTAAAAACTCTTGGATGTTATATATTGGATTTACGCGTAAAAAAGTTTTAAGTTTCTTGGAAAAAAGTTGTTCATTTAGAGATTGGAAACAAGAAGGTAAACGGTTATACAACACAGGGCCCCAATAATTATGTGCCGCCTGCGACGTTTTTAATCGTAATCTATCATTATATATTTGATTTTTGTTCCGAGTATTGTAAGAATGAACATTTTTATGCGTTATATAATTTGATTTATTTCTATGAACGAACAAAACTCAGTCAAAAATTTATTGTGATGGAGCTGTTAGAATTTGCAACGATTTAAAGATATTGCGACAGTCCTCCCTGTAGCCAGCATTTACAATATTCCGCACACAGCGCCTTTGCATGGCAAACGTTCTTTTCATTGAGAAGTCTAATCGAAAAAGTACGAATTGTTTTGGATTCTACGCACCAAAATTAATAAGAAAAAGTGTTTTCCCGAGAAATTTTGTTGTAGTCGATTTTTGGTAAAAAAGGAAGGTTATACACTGCCTTTTTTTGAGCCCCGAAAAAAAAATTGTCTCAGATCGACCCGGGAAAAAAATTTTCTTATAGAATGTGACCTGTAGAATCCATAATTTCAAACAGTTCCAAGATTGGGCTACTAGTTCAAAAGTTACAGCCCTTTGAATTTTCTTTCGAAATTGGTTTCTATAACTTTTGATTGAGAAGTCTGATCGAAAAAGTACGAATTGTTTTGGATTCTACGCACCAAAATTAATAAGAAAAAGTGTTTTCCCGAGAAATTTTGATGTAGTCGATTTTTGGTAAAAAAGGAAGGTTATACACTGCCTTTTTTTGAGCCCCGAAAAAAAAATTGTCTCAGATCGACCCGGAAAGAAATTTTTCTTATAGAATGTGGCCTGTAGAATCCATAATTTCAAACAGTTCCAAGATTGGGCTACTAGTTCAAAAGTTACAGCCTTTTGAATTTTTTTCGAAATTGGTTTCTAGTCTATAACTTTTGATTGAGAAGTCTAATCGAAAAAGTACGAATGGTTTTGGATCCTACGCACCAAAATTAATTAGAAAAAGTGTTTTCCCGAGAAATTTTGGTGTAGTCGATTTTTGGTAAAAAAGGAAGGTTGTACAGTGTGTCCCAGATCGGGTGGGGTTGCATGGGTAACTTTCTTATTATTAAAGATAGAAAATTGGTTAGATGGTCAATGTTTTGCAGTTTCAGATGCTTGTTTCAAATTTCCTTGTGGAAATTCAAAATGTCGAATAGGTTGGACGTAAATTAAAAAAAACTAAAATTGGTGATTTCCTTTAATTTCTTATATCATCAAAAGTATATATCAATGATCTTCCCTATAGTGACCTATACACCGACCACATTTTGTTTGCTGATGACACTTTTCTTATTAAACAAGTTGATAGTGAATTAAGTCAATGAGTGCATGAAGTTAGCTATAGGAAGAGTTGCTAAATTGGTAAAATCAAACAGATTATCTCTAAATCCATCAAAGATACAAACCATGACACTAACGCTAAGGAAACAAAAAATCACCAATAAAAATTCAGATTTTATGATATTGGGAGTAACGTTAGATTCCCATTAAACTGGGAACAGATGTGTAACTATTCAAAGTGCTAAATTATCTAAACCTATATTTGTTATTAGGAATCTTCAGAGTTGCTTCAATCGAAACGGTAATTACAGCCTATTATGGCATTTTCCATTCAACTTTATCATATGCATTTCTTGCATTGGGCCATTCGAAACATGCAAATACTTTATTTGCCTTACAACGGAGGTGTATCCGAATAATAAAAAATCTTAAGTACAGAGAGTGCTGTAGGAGTGGTTTTGTTGAGCTAGCTATCTTGACACTCCCTTGGACATATATACTTCAATGCCTAGGTACTCTATATTAAAGAGAACAAAGGTTCACAAACTGTCAAACAGGATTTGCATAGTTATAACACAAAGAACAAAGAGCACCTTTACATAACTTTTCATAGGCTCAATAAAACAAAGGATGGCGTATAATATTATGGGATGAAGTGTTATATTACATTACCCACGAAAACTAAAAACTTAGATTCACTATCATTCAAAGCCAGTGTAAAGGAATATTTAAAACGTCGAGCATTCTACTCACTAAACGAATTTTTGGACAATAGTTTCAATGACTTAGATTGTTAGACTGTTTGTGGAGATGTTGCTATTTGTTGTCCAAATGTATATTTATTTTGTCTTTTGTCATTTTACCTAAATGTAATTTGTCTAAGAAAATAGGTTTTTTAATTTATATTGTTTGAGATAATTAGTTTTGGGGGACTAATAGAGAAAAGGCGAGTGTGTCTATGTTTCTCGGGTACATTAAAGTCCATTAATCAGTTTAAAAGGAAAAATCAAATCGAAAAATCTTCTTCGGGCCAATGCTCAATTTTTGCAGAAAAGTTACCTGTATATTTAAGAATTGAACATAGGAGATTTGTATGTTCAGAGTTTAAATTTACGCACTGTATATAAGTACCTATCGGATACCCCTTCTTAAACAAACTAAAAAGTACCAGATGCCGAGTTATATGCTAGGAAGAAAAACAGAAAAGGAAATTGTGTACATTTGACTATCCAGCTCGTGATTTGTATTATATTATAGGATTTGTCTTTTTTCATAATGTCAATAAATATACTAGCAAATGCCTTGCAAAATACTAATTAAACGGTAAAATAAGTTCGATGTAATTGATGCTCAAGCCAATATATCTATCAACCCTTGCGTTTCTACATCTTAGTTGTTCTGTATTGCATAAAGCTCCATGTAATAGAAAAAAATGCCGATGTCAGTGTTCAACCATTATCCTGATATACATGATGTGAGTCCGCTAGTTTCGCATGGTCTCTTTTAGGCGTAATCCGTAAGGGCGTAAGGACGTAGTTAAAACCATTTTATGAAGAAGTCAGGTTATATTGTCTAAATGTTCTCGAAACTATACCAAGGTGCTTATGTGATGAAATAGTTACAATTTAAATATCACCGCTAGAAGCCGATACACGCGTTATGCAATTAAGGGTTGTTTCCCTTGCAACTAGAAACCAAAAGCAGTTACCGGTTTAATTTATTTAATTAATAATGAGTATTCACAAACCAATTCAAATTAATTTGATTATTAACTTGTTTGGTTTCCTAAGTTCATTTTACGTAAAAGCTTCTTTATTATTACCCAGTTCATTCAGACTTGTTAATTTTAATCCTGATGGTATTATATTCCTCCATTTCAGAACATAATTAAATTCTATTTTGGTATCAGGGCACCGGTAAATAATGAAAATAAAGTTAATACTTCTTAGTTATCTCTCAGACCCTTTTACTTCTTGTACAAAAGCATTGGAGCTATTCACAAACGTCATGCCATACAGTTCACATTAGATAAATCCAAACGCAAGGCAATAACCATTTTTCACACGAATCGAAGTGCTAGAGCCGGCTAATTAAAGAACCGACTGAAACGTTTCACCAGGCGATTTATATTTTAACCCTTAAAAATACAATGCAATTTCATAGAAAGTTGCACAGATTTAACAAACCATTAGTTTGAAAACGTAACAG
Organism: Photinus pyralis; assembly: GCF_008802855.1. Classification (NCBI taxonomy): domain Eukaryota; kingdom Metazoa; phylum Arthropoda; class Insecta; order Coleoptera; family Lampyridae; genus Photinus; species Photinus pyralis. The sequence goes on along the minus strand of NW_022170819.1, from coordinate 26,060,419 downwards.
GAAGTTTAAATTGAAAAATTCCTCAAATTCCCCTTCGGCCACGATAATCCTTACACATGACTAGCTTTTCGGAACGTCGATACCCGAACGGACGGATATTAATTTATAATTAACTCGCCGGTTAAAAACGCGTTAGAAAGGTAAATTAAAGCAGTAGGGTTAAGTGGTTTTGGGTTGACGTATACGCATTCAAACTTGTATCATTATGCAAAAAAGGTTAATTTAATACTACCCCTGCATTAAAGTATCCTCGAGGTTTCAGCGCGGGTTCGTTATTAAAAGTGATGGACAGAAGTGTCTTTAAGGAAATTTACGGTTAAACTTATAAAATTAACTCACTCACACGAGTGTCTAAAGCGAATTTTTTACGTTGGACTCTACATTAAAAAGGAAAATATGCAATTTAATAAATGTTTCGGTCCCTTTTACTCACACTCCTCTTTTTCGTTACACCACTACTGTAATTAGGACCAGGAAACTTAATGTCATGAACGACACAAACCAGGCAAAATTCCCTATAAAACTCTGGGATTCGGCCCTCTCAGAGAACAAGCTAAATGAGAATGTAAATACTTAATGTGGGTTGAAGTTCGAACAGAATAAGCCGGCAATCGAGAGATACTGGTCGTATTTATCACAATGATCCCACCTACACAGATTCTTAAAACTGTCATGGTGACCTTAAATTCCAGAGATCACTTTCTTTTACAAGAATTATCACCGGTACCTCAGAGTAAAGTCACTGAACAGCTTTCAGAGGATTAAACAAAATTTCTTTGAAGATATCGTCAGAACTATATTTAAAAACCCTAAAAACTTATAGGAACCTTCCGAAGCTCTTTGGTAATCTTCCTAGGACTTTTAACGCGAAATGTTTGAGAGCTGTTCTCTTTCAATTCATTCTCTTGGCGGAACCTCCCCTCTTGAACTTTTTTTTGTTACCTACTTAAAATTTGAACCAATCACCACATCACCTTGTTTACGTGAAACAGCCCTGCATCACTTTCTGAAGGATCAATAAAACCATATATGAAACATTTCTGTATTGATATTGAAACTAACAAATTTAAATAAACTAACGGGGCCATTAGTAACCCTAATCGGTGCTGTATTGGCAGGTCGTATAAAGCAACCCACTCAACTCAAACTTCCATTAATCAAAATAAGTAATCATCTAATCTATAACTTAATTAGAAATGCGATTTCAGATAAATACATAAATAAGTGATACAAACGAGTTCAAAAACAGAAGAGGCACCGCGTAATAATAAATGTTCCTCGTTCGTGACAGCGATTAAATTACCAAAATTTTAGATAATGGCAATTTTCGTTTCCACTAGCCTCCAATCTTATTTCCGTACAGAAGTAGGGAAAAGCTTCGCTCGAGTAGTACCTACGGTTATTGATTTTGATTCATATATTTTAACAAGGCAAAAGGTGATTTTGTCTGTTTTTGGCCTTATGATGTTGCGACAGATGCCTTGACAACAAAAGTAAATTAGCTAATTATTAGAATGTTAACATTCTCATTAGCACTAACGACGTTATAAATTGGAGCAGAAAGTTCTGTGGCTTTTAGTGGCGGTGGTTGGAGCATGAAGCTACATAATTGATGCAATTTTAGACGGGAGCCACCGCGACCGTGACAGTGATAAAACATGCCCTTTTAGTCGACACAATTCTGAAATTACGCGGCATTCTGCGAGAAAGTGAGCAATTAGACAACCAGTAAACTAACGAAGAGATCCATGTTACAAGGGTATCAAAGATTCCTCATCTCAAAGGTGTAAGAGAAAGCGAGGAATACCCTACTAAATACTCAATGGGGACTGGATCCCTTTTCTCGGGTTCATGTCGTTATACAGAGAATGAGTGTTATTTAAATTCCGTATGCTGTTCTATAGTGTACATTACCGTTATTGGGGTTTGTTCGATCTGATGTGACTATCTTTATTCAGTCACTATTGAAAAAAAAATCCTTCTAAGATGATTGCTTGTTGAGTACTTTCCATTTCAGTCTTTTATTTTTATATTAAAAAATAACGTCTATCGCATTCAGATTAATTGAAAATTTCAATATTGCCTAATGGATAAAATACGTTGTTACAACAGCTCAGCCGTTGTACAAGTGAGGATGAATTTTCCCTTGTGGATGCCTGCTAATAATCCACCAAATAGTGGACGGCGCGGCGGTGGCAGGTAGTAGCAAATCACTGCCCTGTAGGGCTAGCGCGAATTATATTACCTTTCGGACTTTTCTTGCTAAATCGTGATTAAGAAAAAGAGAGAGCCGTAATTGGTCATTATAAAAGCTAGGGGTCAGCTTGTTTATTTACGGAGATATTTCTTTGAAACTTTAACCACAGATCTCGCCACAGATGCTTCTAGTAAAGACAAGCATATCGTATATTGTAAAGATTAAACATGCGCATGCGCATTGAACTTTTTATTTATGGAAATATTCTTTGTAATTGTAACCATAGATGTGTCTAGTAAAAACAAGCATATCGCATACTGTAAAAATGATATGTGCCCACTGCGCAATGTAAACTTTCTTATTTATAGATCTATTTTTTGAAACTTTTACCACAGATTCTTGTAGTGAAGTCAAACATAGCTCTGATACATAGTCCATTACATGACCTTTCGGGAAGAACTGATCAATTCATGGAAAATGCGCTAAAGTTGAACGCCTTAAGGGAAAAACTTGTTTACATTATTTTTTAATTTGAAAAATATATAGTGACGAAGACGTCACATAGGGAGTCTGAAAGCTGCGAGAACAAGTACGAAAGGATGTGTCAAGAAGGAGTGAGGAGATCGGGAAAGCGATACGAACGGTACGCATAGGAAAATACAGTAAGAACAGGAATAAAACAAAACTTGAATAGTTCAAGCGGGATTAAAGGAAAGAGCTGTAAAGGGTGTGACGATATCCCTAAATTCGGATTTATTTTTCCGAATTTTATAGATAGGTAAAATTGATATTTTTTGGAGATTCAAGGGATATAGCGCGGCTTGGTCACTACATTAGTGGAATTGAACATTGTCCTTTCTGTGTCTTTTAATTTCTGTAGAGCATTGTTCTCATAGTTGTTTCCGGATGTCTGCAGATGAGATTTCGCTGTAACTAGAGCTAAAATGAGTACCTGAAGGAGCCTTATCTACTCTAAACAACTGAGTAAGCATAGAATCATTTCACTATCGGGCAAAATGGAAAGTGGTATATGATGGGTTTGATTCATGACCCTAGCTTTTATTTAATTGTACGAAGAGTTTATTTATATGAGTCTGCGATTGATCTCATGGTGGTAATCATGATTGCAGAGAAAGGATCACTGAATTGTCATTTACTGGGAGGTATTCCCGACCCCTCGGCGTTGCATTCTCCTCTAAAAACTGTCTACCTCTCCACTGCCATTACAGTTTTCGGTAATACTACACCAAACGTAGCGTTGGGCAAAAAAATCGAATAATCGATTATAATCAAACGATAATCGATAATCGGGTTTGATTATTCTTTTAAATTATTTGAGTAATCGATTATTTGATTAATCGCTTATTTGATTAATCGATTAATCGGTATAATTGATTAGGTGATTAATCAAGTGCTTGATTAATCGATTAATCGGTATAATCGATTATTTATTGTTAATAATCGATTATCGATTATTCAAATCTGTAATCGCCCACCCCTAATTGTCAGAAGGGAGGCTCTATTGTAACTGATAATAGAGCTGGCCTTACTCCAGATCTTGCAGAACAATTAATTTTTGTCGCATGTAATTCAGTTTACGTTACATAGATTGCCTAATAATAAGTGTATCAAATTAACAATGTATTTTTATGGTACATTATAAACAAAATGAGTTTTTTTTACCAAATCGTAGTCATAAGACATGTATGCCGAGACGAATGCAATAAGTGCATAATGGTAGGTATTAGGGCTGGGCGATTACGGGTTTGAATAATCGATAATCGATTATGAAAAATAATCGATTACACTGATTAATCGATTAATCAAATAATCGATTAATCATCACCTAATCGTTTAATCAAAAGTCGATTGTCACATACAAGGAGTGATAAATATCTGTTTGTATGCATTAATACGTTAATTATTTAATAATAAAAATAAAAAATAATTCCATTACTCTTTTCATCAAATCGTTCATTACTAGGCAGATCGATTAATCAATAATCAACAAAGTGCCCTGGTTCGAATCCGGGTTCGGGCATTGATATTTGCAAATGCATAGTGGGTTGGTTGGTAGAACAGCCTTGGCTGAAACCCTGCCCATTTGAAAATGAAGGTCAAAAATAAAAATAAATAAAAATAAATGATTAGGCAGCTTACTCTCCGATGAGGTGTGCTTTAGTTTTGATGATACAATCTTAATTCATTTTAGCTGCTTAAAGTGACGTTTTAACATCCGCTATAAAATAAAATAATACTTGTGAGCTGTAAGTGCTCCTTTTTGCGTAAACTGATGATCCAGCTAATAATAATCAATTAAAATTTACTTAATAATTGATTAATCAAACAATCGATTAATCAAATAACCGATTAATCAAATAATCGATTAATGAAATAATCGATTAATCGATTAATTTAATAGAATAATCAAACCCGATTATCGATTATCGTTTGATTATAATCGATTAATCGATTTTTTTGCCCAACGCTAGTAGGTATTACATATAAAAAAAAACCACAACTAAAAACAAATAATAAATCATCATTATAAACAGTGACAGATGTAGACAATTTACTGTTTAGTCTCAATGAATAAATAAAAAGTGATTTAAAGCACTAAAATTGTATTGAACTCAGGGTACACACTACCCAAACTAACATAAGTTTTGACAAATAAATCACACCTTCAAATAATTTAATTAAGACTTATTCATCAAAACTATCCCACACCTAAACGTACAGTAAGCTGCCTAATGATTTACTGGTAGGTGATTATTGATTAATCGATTTGCATATTTGGACGATTTGATGAAGAGAATTATTAGGTAATGAACGTATTAAAGAGAACAAACAGATATTTCATTAGTCCTTGTATTTGACAATTGATTATACGATTAATCTTAATCGCTTATTTGGCAATAGAATATTTGATTAATCGATTATTTAATTAACCGATCATTTGATTAATCGATTATTTGGTTAATCGATTATTTGATTAATCGATTATTTGGTTAATCGATTATTTGATTAATCGATTATCTGATTAATCGATTATTTGATTAATCGATTATCTGATTAATCGATTATTTGATTAATCAAGTGCCTGAAAAATCGATTAATCGGTATAATCGATTATTAAAAATTATTAAATTATTAAAAAGAACGTAGCACCAGGGGTTTTGGGGGTATGGAATACCTAAGTATGTGTTGCATTCTTCATTAAAAACCGTCTACCTAAATAACCACTGGGGTGTCTGGGGGGTATGGGATTCTCATTTCCGGGGGGTATTCCAGACCTCCCTCCCCGGCTAGCTGGTCTTGCATTCTCCCCCAAAGTCGTCTACCTCACCAAATCTTATTATAGTTTTCAGTGTCTTGAATTTTCCTTTACTGAGGTTTTACCATACCTCCCAGACCCTCCGGTGTTACATTTTTCCCCAAACCTGTTTCACCCTTATTACAGTTTTCGGTAAGACGCCATCGACCGTAGAACCGGGGGTACAATGGTGCATACCCCCCAGTATACGAGGTTAGTTTGTATGAATATACGATTGGCCTCATGGTGGTAACGATGAATGTAGTGAAAGAGTGACTGAATTTTCCATTACCGGGAAGGGGAGAGGGATTCTACGCCCCCTAGACACCCCGGTGGTACATTATCGCCTAAAACCGTTTACTTCGCCAGTTTAATTACAGTTTCCGGTAGGACGCCACCGTTTAATTGTGCAAAAATGAGGCAAAAGAGTCAAAGATTAAACGTCCGATTTTGTTGATAAGATCAGACGGATTTTGTAGAGTTTCATTAATCACTACGAAATTAGGGGGGGGGGGGAAATTCCGAAAGATTATTGTATTCATTCGGTGCTGAGTTGTGGAGATATTAACCATAAAATTCCGAGTAAATTATTTCATTTCAAGATTTACGGGTGTGACTTCGATATAGGTAGTACGTTAGCCAGGAACTGCAGCATATGAGTTACGGGAGCCTTAACGTCATTGGTTAAAATATAGTTTCATATTCTAACTTTTAACTTTGCCACGCCACGCCGAGCTATAGTAGTGTTTAATTAATAATTTCAAGAAAGAAAACCAGGTTTCGGAAAAACGCGAATAAATTGAGGAAAAGGAGTTATCTAGCTCCGGCTGAAAAATTGACGTGTAAAAGTTACGATTGAAAAGGGGACAGTATAATAAAAGAAAATGACATTTTCCTAGTTACCTATTTTCCTAGTAGACATTAAAAATACTCAGAGAATCGGTATCCGAAAATATTCCATTGCGTTTTCCACCTTAGCGGAAGTCTTGAGACATCCGACGGGTATCCAAATTAGAACCACATTAGATTTGAGCTAGGGTAATTTAAGAAGCACCCATTTCACAGAGGAAGCCGTTCGATTTTGTATCCGAAGAAACGGTATCAGAATCGTTTTTTTTTTTTACTTTAAATGCTCTATTTGGACTTCCGTGGTAATTTTCAGCATTTGTTTGCATATAATCTAAAGTTCGTTTGAAATGAAAACAAGGGCAAATTGAGTTCGTCCCATTTGAAGGTTGCTCTGAAATTTTATCAAGTACGTATTGATCGCGCGAATTAATTGACCTGAATATTACCGAAGGACGCAAAAGCTAATTAAATGCCCATAAATGTTCGTTTCTCCAATTCCACAGTTAAAATGCGGCCGCTATTATTCTCCTATGAAATACCCCGCAATGTTGTTCCCTTTGTCGCCGAAACAATGCATACAAAAGGATTCTAGCGTTATGGATTTATGGTAAAAGCGTGTATTTTCACTCGCGTGTTTACAACGAAGTTTTCGTAAAAAAGAAGTTCTTTCCTTAGATTGTGGAAACTTCCCGATCTTAATCATAACGGCTTTCTAACTCATTTCGTTAGTGATGGTAGTTAATTTTACGGGTACGTCCGATAAGGGTAAGTTATGAGGTGTTGGAGATAATGGATTCCCGCGCGTGCCGTTTTGCAAATTAAATTCAGTTTGACGATTTCACCCAAAAGCCGAACCCAATATTTTGGGAGTCAATAAACTTTTGGCTCTGAAATCTGACCTAGACAAATAATCGCCAACAATAATCCATTGCACCGCGCATTCCTATTAATAAGCAAAACTTTGTAAAGCCATAAATCAAGGCGAATAATCTGGAACATATTAATCTAGCAGGCATCCTTTTATTTATTGGTCTTAGGGACTTTGGCGTCAGTGCAAGCTGGAAAGATTAATAACGGTAATAATGTGTAGGAAGGCTTTACTTTTAGTTTTCGGGATATATGGAAGGCCCTAGTGTATAAACTCAAAATTGAACTTTCGCTAATGGTGAAGAATTAAATGGAAATAGCGTTTCATTTGATAAGGGATTAGAATGACCATTACACAGTATAGCGAGAACCTTCGATGGGAGATTCTTCAATACACTTTCGAGCATGTTCAAGTGTAATAAGTTAAAGTTTTGTTGAACTCGAGGTTGAGACACCTTGTATATTGCTGTGCCCCACGTTGGGCGCCAAATTAATAAATGATGTGTGCAATGGTATGCAGTCAACTGAACCACTCGCAAAACGTCCGGCTTACTAAAACAAATTAAAATTGAAAATTGAATTTTTATAATTTCTCCTCGTACATCTGTCACAAAGAAAAATCACAATATTGACTTACATTAGTAATTTATGAGACTCAGCAGCAACTTCCGAAAAATCCAAAGAAATTATGATCAACACCTGAAGTAAATCTTGGATACGAAAAGGTAACTCTGATATGAACGCTCTATTTCGGTCTATCTGGGACAAATACAACAATTTATTCCGACACAAATGGAAAAAAATTTTTTTTAATTCCTGAAAGAAAGAGAAGCTCAAAGTCAAATTACTCCGCACGCAGTCGTTCGACAAGTGAAATAAGAAAATCGTAAAATGATTTGTATTGTTTTTCTCTTTCTATAATCCTAATACCTAATCTTTTCGTTAAACGGTTTGCGATAAACAATGCGGACTTAATTACATACACAAACTCTGCCAGCTTCAGAACTTCACTTTTCTTTAGACCACGGATCTTGTTTGCTTGTTGAATACTATAGCCAAAGTTATCCGTGATTGAGCGAACGTTGCAAACTTTCTTCTTTTTTTACTAACTTTTTCCGAATTCGGACGACACGTGTCGAACTTCTCACAAATTTTCGGAGGAATATTTAATGAAACTTTCTCGACGGAGCTGTCATGGTAGTTTTTTTAGGTAATCGATTCCTGTGCTGGAGTGTATTCTATACACCCCGGCACTACCATCTCCCCCAAAACTTTCAATCCTCAAAACTCTCTGTTAAGTTAACTTTTTTCTGCACCGAAATATTATAAAAATGACGAACTGCGTCTTCATTCAATCAAATGGGGTGGAACGTAAAAAAGTACACTTTTCAACCGTCGCAGAAACACCACTTCCATAATAAAATTAAAACTCCTTCTTCCATTTTTTACAGATAAAGGGTCAATCAAAATTAACAATAACACCAGCTTCAACAGAATGGGCCTCACTTACGCCGAGTTAATACGCACATCGTTGAACACCTGCATAACCCGTTATCTCTTCTAACAGCGATAAAAATATGCGCGTTAATTAAATCTTGTCCGGTAATAAAACGCCTTATCGCAATGTCCAGGTCCCTACAATTTAACATGCAATTTCACGTTTTACAATTAAATATACAGATCTAAATAAACCATACCACATTACATCTAAAACGAAAAAAAACATCGGCAGTACAAATTCAGATGAAATAAACCAATTCTGTGCTTATTCCTTAATTCCATAACAGGATTTGCTCTAATAAATTGAAACACCGCCCACATACAGGGCGTCTCGTAAAACAATGCACTGGTTTGATCACCCTTAAACAAATGATCTTGTAAATTGACGTTCCATTCAACGAATATAAAATAAAATTTCAAGTCTATCCCGTGATCACGTTCCAAATCAAATTATTTATTTAGGTTTTTTACCATATGTAATGAATCCAACACTTGGTACATTTTTCTATTCAAAAACAAATTTACACGCCTATTGATGCTAAATAAAATTGTAACCCTCACAAAAGAATGCTATCAATGAACTTGAAATTCAACTTCACAATTAAATTAGTGAAAAAAGTCACCAAAATGTTTGGTTTGGGTTTGCGTAAGGTTCATAAAAAATATACAAATTTATTTACGGGGAGATGTTTGTGGGTCGACCTCTTCAGGAATGCTAAATTGAGTTTAACAGCCAGCAAAACTGCGAATTAATTAATGGTCTTTA
>NW_022170819.1:25886701-26050824 GCF_008802855.1 Photinus pyralis | reverse complement strand
TGTTCGTGAATTTCTCTCACGGTAATCCCATGCTGTTAGAATATTTACTAGCCATTAACTACTATCATTGAATAAAAACACTTATTCAATGCTACTATTTAATTACCGATCTATCAAATTCGTTAATGTGTTGTTTAACACAAAAACAGTAGATTCTATACTATTAATTATTGATTAGATGGGATATAGATAGTTGGTCGTTTTAGTGGAAGATCCAGATGGGTTTGCTATTAGTAATTGGATAGAGAAAACTCTTTCCATTCTGAGATTAATAAATAAATAACGGGCGATCAAGAAAGGATTAACGTCGAGTCGCCCTTGGAAGTTAAATATGATTTCTCATGTAAACAGAAGTTCCAAAGGTGACTTGACAGCATTATTAGCAAAGTATTTAGTAACTTAAATACTCGAGCATCTTTTAAGGATTACGCAATTTCCATATTGGCGTCTTAGAAAAAAATTTTTCCACTTTTCCTTGTAAGAAATTAGAACTATCCTTTAAATTATAAATAGTATGTCAAACTGAATACATTTATTATAATTAAACAATGAATTCTTATTCACTCTATAAAAATTAAAAAAATAATTCTTAATTAACCCAAAAAAATATCCCTGCTGGCCAGATAATTAAATTTATATTAGTAAACCATGTAACGGACAATTCAAACGAGAGAATTCAAATTATTAAATAACGGTCATACGAAAATATACGCGACTCTGATTTTTCGCCATTCATTCATCGTCCGTATGAAAAAAATCAGTTAATTTCCGCAAACCCAAGATTTTAGGACTAATAAAAATTGACACTCATTTAGAAACCGCCAGAGAGAGGGTAAAATCTGCCCTTGTGGGGTGCGCAACTTTTATAGCACCAAAAATTTGTGTTTACTTAGCGGCGAGCAAGGGTAACGAAAATTCCACCCTTCAGGTATAAGGTAGTTCATTTAGTACGCGCCCATACAAGATCCTAGTTACCTTCGAACCTTCGACACAAATCATTTCGCGGCCGTACTTCATGTTTTGTAACGGGAGCACCTTCATACACTCTGTTTTTCGAATATTTAAAAGGAATTTATTTAGAGCAGCTCATTTTTAGGTGTTAAGTAATAGGAAGTATACAGGGTGGTCGCCTTAAGGAGCTGGTTATTCCACAATTTTGTTTTTCATAGTTTCAATATTTTCCGAAAGAAGTTGGCGATTTATATTACGAATGATTGATTTCCGGGTGAGAGGTGAGGTGACCAGCGCCAGTCCGACGGGCGGTAATACAACTTAATGTCCTTTACGTTACCCAAACTGCTAAATCAGGATTACTCATGATGATATACATGCTTTAATTGACGCCCCTTATGGGCACGCCAATTGGCTGATGATAAAAAACTATCGTTTTAATCTATTAGCGTAATTTTTTGGGTGGTCTTAGTAAAATTGCAAGAGTAGGGACGCGTTCCGTAGGGATAGCGGTAGGAAATTCGGTTTGGGAAGCACCCGAAAGTCGTACGGGGTCTGAAATAAATTAAGAGCATTATTTTCGCGGTCGAAAATCAGTAAAGATGCGAAAACGAGTTAATTACAATCAAAATAAGTGTCATAAAACGGGTTCAGAAAAATTATACTTATAATAAACTGCGATAAAACTTGCACGCAAAATTATTTGCGGACAGGGAATAAATTAGCCAAACTTTTTCGTGAATCCGTTCAGAGAAATTATTGTGTAATTATACAAGTGGTGGTAATCGTATCGTATCGTTTAGCTATATGGCACCATTGCTATTAAATTCAATTCCTACTGAGTTTTTTAATAACAATTTTAATCATTTTTGCAGAGAAGTAGGCGTATTTGTAAGTCAAACTAACTTGTAAAAGACGATTACAGTGTTTTTTTTTACCCGATGTTAAAGGACGGATTGAAAAACGGCTTAGCCGAATTCATACCCTTTTGAGCGTTCTTACCTTATTTATTTAGTGTTTTTGCTTTCTTTATTTCATTTTGTTAAATGTAAGGCTCAATAAACTTTATTATTATTATGGTCAGTGTTTCTTGTGAGAACTCAGGTCTAGCCTGGTTAACTAATCGCACGGATTAAAATCAAGTAACAAAAAAAAAACCACGTGTCCCAGGTTGAACGCATCATCCAACAGCATTAATGTATTTTGTCGCGAAGGATCCACGAGACCTTTGATAAGTATTTGAAGTTAGCGCTCAACATACATACGTTTCACTATGGTGCGTTCTACCTGGTACACACTGTATATTGTCTAGCTTTAAGGCACCATCCCTTGGAGAACTGCCGTAGTACTGTAGGAAAATCATTGATTTCAGAAATAAGTAAGGTACAGTAACTTTTTTGATTTGTATAAAAAATACTGATCGTTTCCTTTTAAGATGTTGCATTAAATTTTTAGGGATCGATTTTTGTTAATTGGCTGAAGGAAGCCTAATACCTACATTAGGATCCAATTAGAAGGGGTTTTGGTTTGTTCTTTCTTTTGAAATGAATTTGTCAGTTTTAAATGAGAGAATTTTCCTAAAAATGAGTTCAGTTTTGCTAGCCATAAAGATATTTTTATTTAATCAATATATTTAATTTTAAATTTGCATTATTGTCTGCAGTCGATCGACTCAAACTAAAATGTCTGATTTTTTATTTTCAGGAAGTAGAAAATGATAATATTTCCGTAAAGTAATTGCATTTGAATTCATTTTAGAGCTAGCCGTCGGTCAATTAATAATTAAGAAAAAAAATTCAGTTTTGCAGTTGAAAGTTTACCTTTTAGTATTGAATAATGGCGGTTTTCAACCCCGCATTGTAACAAACCGAATAGGTATGTTTTTAATTCTTTTTATATCGCATGTAATTAGGTATGTCTACCGCGGTTCGCGTAACCAACAGCTTTCTTCGTTAAAGCTCTTAGTTTCACACAAGAATGCACTCACTAAAGTATTGAAAAAGAAAGAATTCAATTCGTTTTGCGCTACTGTATCAAAGTGCGAGATAGAAGCCGTACAAGAATTTTAGTTTGAAACGCTGTATCGCACAAATGGAAACCCAAAAGCATTTCTAACATAATTTATCAATGTATAGATATCACGAAGTTGGCTGAAGTCTTGCCTTTACACTTCGAACGCCCTTTTAAAAATTTGTTGGATGAGATATTAAATTGTGTGCTGAAACAGATACCACTAAGGAGCGTTCTACTTAGCAAATGAACATTTAGTTTGGTGTTCATGAATTTTATTTATGTTGCTTCTTATAAATAATTTCTCCAATATCAAAGCGCAAATTCTTGTAAATCTATTTACGAAGACTGTCAGCGCGTGACAAGGGATTCGGCGACAGGACGGCGAAGTAACCAAAATGGACATTATCCTCCACAATTGTTTTCTTTTACTACTCCTCAGAACGACCCGATCACAGACATTTTTCACCTGCCAAGTAGGCTTTCTAGCAGATTTTAAATTGGTTAATAATGATTCAATTGTTAAATATAGTTAAATAATGAAAGCCAGCCATTTCCATAATTTCTTACTTATTAGGCGATTTGCCATGTGTATTATTCACTCCTCGTCCTTGTGGAGGCCTATAGATTTCAGTTTAATTCAACCTAAGTAAACGAAACAACCCTTAGAAACTAAATTTTTTCCTTCCATGAGTCCATGAAGAGAGACACACATGTTTTCTCTGGAGATCCATCAGCGAGTGACAACGCGACTTCAAGGGTGCTCGGGAGGAACTCAAGGGAGCTCTTTTTGAGTGGCATGAGGACATGATTTTACGTACTGTGACCAGGGAGGGAACTGAATGCTCATTTATTTCTCCAGCCAGTCCCCACATGGGTGAAAACTGGGAACGACTTCTTGGAAATGGGAACTGGGTCTGTTCTTCATAAATTGGCTCCAAGAAAGGAAGTACTGAAGACCCGAATGGCGGAAATAGGGCAATCTCTTGACAGCCATCCTCTTACGCGTGTTTCGGACGATCCTGCTGCATCACTCCAAATCACTTGTTAATTGGAATGGAAATTAACTATTTTGGGTGTTGAAATGCTATCAAAACCGAGAGATGTCATTAGTATAAAATTTTATATTAGTCCAGTATGCAGATAATTTTGACCTGCAAAAGGTGGTGTAAAAGATTTTATTGTTTTAAATCGGTCCAATAGAAAAATTTTTACAAGCGATCAAAAAACGCCCATTTTTTCCAAGGAATTAAAAAAATTAGTCCAATTTTAAATTGTTGGTACCTTTTGAACTCTCTGATTGATGTTCTACAATCTTTAGGGAGGGGGTAGTGGATTTTATCGTTCCTTTAGGAGGCACAACGCATTAAAAAAAAGGTACTCTCAGTTTTTTAGAAAAGGAACAGGAATCTGAACTTAAACTCGAAAAATGTGTGTTATATTACCAGGTATATTACCAATACATAACTGATCAATGGTATATTATATTCGACCACCAAAAAAAACTAACGTAGCACTAACGATTGCATGTCTGTGTGTGTTTTTTAAAAATGAGTCATAAATGGATTCAACCTCACACAATATTTTAGCATTTTTTTACTTTTTTCGAAAACCAAAAACGTTAGAATCGTAATATTTGAGCACAGAACAGCACTAACGATCGTATGTGCGTTTTTTTAAAAAACGAGTAAGGGGTGGGGCTAACTTTACAAAATATTTTATTTTTTTCGGTTTTCTTGGAACGGTAAAAGGTTGGAATAGTGATCTTCGAGCGCAAAACAGCACTAACGTAGCACTAATGTGGTTTCACCTAGTTAAACATGTATGCGCGAGGCTAACTTCACACTTGACTCTTTTTAAGAGCAGCGAAATAATTTGAGATACTGTTTATCTGGTATTTTATTATTATATTATTTCGATAAGTAAAATTGAGTATGAAGTTGGCCTCGTTCCTGTTTTTTTTTTATTTTTCTCATGTTATGTAGCAGCACTAACGATAAGCTTCGAGCACTAAAGAGCACTAACATAGCACTAACTGTGGACCATGTTTACGAGCATTTTTGTCAAATTATTTCATGTGGGTGGGCCAACTTCAAAACAGAGATATGACGAATTACAACCGATCACGATAAGGGAGCGAAGAGAAGACCTGTGTTTCGTGGAAATGAATTTCATTCGTTGAGACCTTTCACAAAGGATTAAACCAATACCAACCAACCAACCAATAATATAAAACCAACTTGTTTCTTGATGGTCTCAAGTCAAAGCAAGCTTTTACACAAAATGTGAACTGTGAAGGTTCAGAAGCTTTTGGGTGGCGTATCAAATCTCATTTTTGTCTTTGAATGGTATAGTAATCACTCAACAAACTAAATTACCTTAAATAAATTATGGCTATACATTCCTCTCGTCCTTTCTAATGCCGAATACGATCTCAGTTAGGCTGGAAATAGGGAATTAATGGCTGTTTTATTCGTTACTTGCTTTCCCGGTAATAAAATACAACTGAACCGATCCTTGACAAATTAAGGCAACGAAACTCTGATCACAAGGTTTCTCAAATTAGAAAATTGTAAAGAACTGGGGAAAAGGCACAAACATCAATAAGCTATAAGGTCGACATAAATTTTTCAACGTTTTTTAAAGCACATAAATTATTTATAGGAACTCCCTGTCAATAATTTATTTCGTCGTAGATAGAAAAATGTCCAAAAGTACACCTAACTGACAGGTGCTTCATCATGCAGCTACCACATATAACAATGGCTTTTGGCATTTTCTCTACCTAACGAAACTTCCTTCGAAACTCCAGGTTACAAAGGATTTAGCTTTGGCGGGAGAGCAATATATTTTAATTGTCAACGAAAGTAAACTGTAATGAATAATGAATGCCGGTGCTACGTGGGTTAGAGGAGTAATCAATTAAAAAGTACTGCCAACATTACATATTTTGTTAAAACTCACGTTAATAATTTCATTCCGCATAACTGAACCCCCTAAGTAATTCGTTAAAAGTTTTCGGAGTGTGATTAATTCTAAATGATGTTTATAATAAAATCTGAAGAGAATTACGGAAAGCCGCTTTAGTTTTTGACAGCAATAGCATTTAAAAGTCAGAGTAAATATAGGTAAATATCTGCTTCTGAATTTGTAATATATGAAATGCAATTCTACGAAGCCGTACACGGGCCACATATACACTTGGTGTTCTTCTTCTACAAAAAAGTGAAAATTTCGCCAAAAAAGTGAACATTTCTACAAAAAAGTGGAAATTCCCATAAAAAAGTGGAAATTTCGACAAAAATATTTGATGGCCTTTAAAATGATGGGTCACTCGATGGGGCGGCGGGGGAAGGTCAAATTTCTGCTTTGTTGTCGCCGCTTTCACTTTTTTTCGAAATTTTCACTTTTTTGTCGAAATTTCCACTTTTTTGTTGAAATTTCTACTTTTTTGTGGGAATTTCCACTTTTTTGTAGAAATTTTCACTTTTTTGTCGAAGTTTCCACATTTTTTGTCGAAATTTCCACTTATTTTTGGAATAAGAACACCAAGTGTGTGTATGGCCCGTGTACGGCTTCGTAGGTACTTGACAAGTTATCAACTTTTTTACAATTTTTAAGTGACATAATCTGAGACAAGTCAATTTTAGCCGACCTTCGCAGTAAGGCTTTTTCAAAATGAGGTTGAGGTAATAGGTATGTTGTATGTTGTTGTAGTGCTAGTAGTAGTCAGTTACGCATCCTTTCTATTTCTATTATTCTATTATTTAAGGTCAAAATCTTGACCAGTGTATCCGAAGTAATTCTCCGATTCGTTGAAGTTGACTCGTTCTATTGCAATCTCAGTGGCAGTTTCCTGTTCTACAGCAGACCCATTGACACCTTCGCTAATCCCGGAAACGACTTCCTGCTCCTGCTAACGAAATCTGCGTCGCCATAACATTCGAAATACTACAATAACATCCTAGCTGTTATTGCAATTCACAACCTCTAAATAGATTCTCGCTGTTATTGCAATTCACAGCCCCTAAATAGAGCGTACGGCGCTTTAATTTGCATTATGTGCTCGGCGTTTCAATAGCTCTAGACAGTTTGGGCGCAGCACTGTGTAATTAATGCAAAGAGCATTTTAGGTATCGGTGAAAAATTAATGATGTCCATGAAAATATTAAGCATGAAGGCATTGTGAACACGAGCGGAAGTGTGCATGATTTTGGGTTGAGTGATACGTGCATAAATTATAAGTATAGGCGAAGGCAAGTGGAGCAATAAAGATTCAGTAACATTAAAATAAGTACTTTCGGCTCCTCAAACCCTCTGTTAGGATAATTGAGACGTCTGTCACAAAATGGAAGACCAAACACGCTGAGTATAATAAAGTTTATTTGTTTAAGTAAATATATGTACCTATTTCAACACTACGGGCCTTATAGACCCATAATGTAATGGCTTAGTCCTTTCTACACTATTTATTAAATTATTGACTTTACCCTAATATTCACATTTGTTTAATCTTATCCACTACTTTATTCCATTTTACCCTATCTCTTGCTCTGGTTTTCCAATCTTCTACTCCTACACTTCCGCCAGTTCCTCCTTCCAGCATTCTTTTTGTGTGTCTGCTTTTTGCCATTCGAACGACGTGACCTAGCCATTTAACGCTCTGAGCTCTTATGAACGTCACTATCGATAAGTCCCCGTAAGCTTCTTGTACTTCTCTGTTAGTTCTTCGTCTCCACTCACCATCCTCTGTTCTCACTATTCTTAACAGTTTTCCTTCCATCTGACTTGCCATTGTCTTCTCCTCCCTTGTTAGTTTTTTATTTCGATTCGGCTAGCCTTTCGCCGTTCCTCCTCAAGGCTGACTCCTTCCGGCGATCTTTCATTCTCTGTCCTTTTATAGCTAGTATTTTTACTTCCGAGTTTACTGCGAATTCCATTATTTTCTCCTACCTGTACATCGCCTGCCTTATATACTTCATTATTTATTATCCAGCCTGTTGTATTTAATTTCCGCTCTCGCTCCTTCGTTTCTTGCCTCCTTTACGGTATTAACCTCTTACTTTCCCAGCAGCACATCCTTGCATAATCTTCGTTTATCCAGATATCCGTTCCTTTTAATTTATTTGTGTTCTGGAAAATCCTTGTTCTAACTCGTTCTTTATTCTTTACTAGTTATTAAACTTCCCAATCCGTTTTGCTCCATCTATCTGCTCCCCACATTCGGTATCTATCCCTATTTTTTGCAGTAGAATCTTGAATTTTCCTTCTCACTGACTGAATCACTATAATCTTCTTTCTCACTTCTCTCTCCAACTGCTCTATTCTCACATCCTGCGTTTTTATAGTTTCTTTCAGTTGAACATTTTCCTCCTTCATTTGCTTCCATTCTGCTAATACCGCGTCTAGTTTGTTGCCTATTTGCCCTCGGCTCGGAGGTCACAATGTATATACAGAGTGGCCCAACGAGAAGTATACAGAGGGCTTTTAGGGTATTAAATTTAGAAATTTCGAAAAATCTTCGAACACGTCAATTTTGTATTCGAGGGGGACAACTTTTGGAATACAAATCACGAACCCAAGTCTTCACCCCTCTACGTAGGGAGCTTAACCCCTAAAATTTTAAATGGAATCCTATGGCAAATGGAAAATTATTTGAAAGCCAATTTAATCGTGATTACTAATCTGCTTTGCTTTTTAAATTCTATTGATTCGTTTCGGAGATATTCGCATTTGAAATGGTTTTTTTCTAAAAAACCAAAACAAATGCGATCTAAGTCACCTTGTATTACAATTTTTAATACAAGGTTTAAATTGTGCAAAAAATAACAAATAATTTTAAACACACAACATTTATTTCAATAAATGCTCGAATTGCCTTCCGCCTTCTTCCATGCAATAATAAAGATTTGCTTCAAAACGCTGCCGCACATGTTGCAAGATTTCAGGGGTAATCGCTCGAAATTGTTGAGTTATACCATAGTGTATTCTATTCTTACACTATGGTTATACGTGCTCGCAACCCTTGTAATGTTCCGGGTGGAGTAGCATAAACTTTATTCTTTAAATATCCCCACAACAAGGACTTAAATCAGGGAGAAAAAACCATTTCAACTGCGAATATCTCCGAAACGAAACAATAGAATTTAAAAAACAAAGCAGATTAGTAATCACGATTAAATTGGCTTTCAAATAATGTGCCATTTGCCATCGGATTCCATTTAAAATTTTAGGGGTTAAGCTCCCTACGTAGAGGGGTGAAGACTTGGGTTCGTGATTTGTATTCCAAAAGTTGTCCCCCTCGAATACAAAATTGACGTGCTCGAGGATTTTTCGAAATTTCTAAATTTAATACCCTAAAAGCCCTCTGTATACTTCTCGTTGGGCCACTCTGTATGTATGTATGTATGCTTTATTGGTGATTTATACCTACAAGTATTTTCACACGTCATTCTTTCACAGAGATAATGGACATAAATTATTATCCACCAATACAATATAAATTTAAAACCTATTTTCTTAGACAAATGACAATTAGGTAAAATGGCAAAGGACAAAATAAATATACATTTAGACAACAAATAGCAACATCTTCACAAACAGAGCTAACAATCTAAGTCATTGAAACTATTGTTCAAAAATTCGTTTAGTGAGTAGAATGCTCGACGACTCGACGTTTTAAATATTCCTTTACGCTAGCTTTGAATGATAGTGAATCTAAGTTTTTACTTTTCGTGGGTAAATGCAATATAAAACTTCACCCCATAATATTATATCGCCATCCTTTGTTTTATTGAGCCTATGAAAAGTTATGTAAATGTGTTCTTTGTTCCTTGTGTTATAACTATGCAAATCGTGTTTTGCTGTTTGTGAAACTATGCTCTCTTTACTATAGAGTATAGGCATTGAAGTATATATGTCCAAGGGAGTGTCAAGATAGCTAGCTCAACAAAACCACTCCTACAGCACTCTCTGTACTTAAGATTTTTTATTATTCGGATACACTTCCGTTGTAAGGCAAATAAAGTATTTGCATGTTTCGAATGGTCCCATGCAAGAAGTGCATTATGATAAAATTGAATGGAAAATGCCATAATAGGCTGTAATTACAGATTCCATTGAAGCAACTCTCTTAACATTCCTGATAACAAATATAGCTTTAGATAATGTAGCACTTTGAATAGCTTCATGTCTGTTCCAAGTCAGATGGGGATCTAACGTTACTCCCAATATCATAAAATCTGAATCTTGATTGATGATTTTTTGTTTCCTTAGCGTCAGTGTCACGGTTTGTGTCTTTGATGCATTTAAAGATAATCTGTTTGATTTTACCCATTTATCAACTTTATATGCGCCCATTGATTTCTTCTTCACTATCAAATTGTTTAATAAGAGAAGTGTCATCAGCAAACATAATGTGGTCGGTGTATAGCTCACAATGGGGAAGATCATTGATGTATATATAAGGAACAAGATGGGCTCCAAAACAGATCCCTGTGGCACACCGTGCTTTAATTGTGACAATTTTGAAACACAATATTATTGTAAATTACATACTGTTATCTATTTGATAAATAAGAGTGGATTAACTGTGCACTTTTGTTTCCAAAGCCATAATTTCGTAGTTTATCGATTAATACGGTACTACCATTGAATAAGCATACGCTTAGTGTAAAGAATAGAATACACTATGGCATAAGGTTCAATGGTACTGGTACTACGAAGACTCTTCCGCTCTATCTGCACTTGTGACTCTTCAGGCCGTTCTTCAATCTGTCCTTAGTGTACGGTGTGTTGCCTATTCGAAAATCGTGCGTGGCGACCTCGTTCTTATCTTATCTCTCTTTCACGCTTTTGCGGTTCTTATTAATTAATTTTCCTACCTAACCCGGTTATCGGTAGTGTTATCTTTATCTCCTCGGCTTCCTAGCTGCTACTCCTAACTCCTCTCCAAAACTTGTGCAATTATTCACTCGATAGGATTCACTATTTGAATTTACTTTCAGAGTCGATAAAATAAGCACACGCAACTCTATGATTAGGATAAACCGTAAGTAAATACTTTTACCAAAATCCAAATAAAACAATTTTTCAAATTAATATGGTCAGCAAACATAAACAAATATTATTAAGGCAATTCTGAGATTAAATGTACATACGTACGTACCTACTTCACAGATAAAAAGAAAATTATTCATTAAAAGCAAAAGCTCTTACTCTAAGAGCGCCAAAAATATAATAAATAGAGACCACTCAGTTTTTGTACATTCTATTTTC
The DNA here is from genome assembly GCF_008802855.1 of Photinus pyralis. Classification (NCBI taxonomy): domain Eukaryota; kingdom Metazoa; phylum Arthropoda; class Insecta; order Coleoptera; family Lampyridae; genus Photinus; species Photinus pyralis. Next base: position 26,039,586 of record NW_022170819.1, on the reverse strand, counting down.
ATTTTTTCTTTAAATAATTTTTCTGCTTCCATTCTCGTGTCCTGTATATTGTCTTTGGTTTCGATTCCTTTGATTACTACATTATATTTCGCTTAGGGAATTTTTCTTGTTTTTCAAATTTTTCTTTTAACATTTTTATTTTACTGTGTAATTCTTTGTCCTTTTTCAACGTGAGTTTTTCTTTTTTCCGTTTTTCGTGTGCTATTTGCATTTTTTGCTTCAGGTTTTTAATTTCCTCGGTATTTTTCTTTAGTTGGTCGCTATTATTGTTTTTTATTTTTTCTTAGATCTTCTGCCATGGTTTTTATTAAGATTTTAATTTCTTGCATTTCTGGTTCCGCTTCTGAGGTGATGCGTGGCGCCGATCTTAATTTAACAGGGGTTGTTCTTATACACAAAAACACTAACGAGGCACTAAAACAAAGCATATTAAAATTCTTTAACTCTTGCTGGATAAAAGGTAATTACCCCTCCGAATGGAAACGTGCTGTTGTCATACCATTACTGAAACAAGGAAAAGACCCGTTACTAGCTAAACATTACCGTCCCATCAGTTTGACATCATGCCTGGGAAAGTTGTTGGAAAAAATGGTAAATGCAAGACTCCAGCTGTTTCTTGAAAGCAATAAAGTACTGGTTTCATACCAGACGGGGTTTCGTAAAGGCCGATCAACAATTGACCACTTGGTCAAACTTACCGATAAAGTCCTGAAGGCTTTTGACGATAGAGAGCACATGATAGCGGTGTTCTTTGACATCAAGGGAGCATATGATATGACCTGGAGACAAGGAATCATAAATAATATGTTTAAGTATGACTTGCGTGGTAATCTGCCCAGATTCATTCAATCATTCTTGGAAGATCGAAGGTTTATTGTCAGACTCGGTGACACCTATTCTAAAGAATATGTATTAGAAAACGGGGTGCCGCAAGGCTCTACGTTAAGTTGCTCCTTATTCGCAATTGCGATAAATGAAATAGCTTTAGGTGTCGCTGAGGAAGTCGTCAAAAGTTTGTACGTGGATGACCTAATGATTTGTTACGCAGGTAAAACTGTCGGAGAAAGTACACGGAAACTACAGGTAGCTATAGAACGTATTCACGGAAATGCAAGTGATATAGGGTATGTGCTCTCGGAGGAAAAGACAAGATGTATGCATTTTTGTCGACTCCGTAGACCTCACTACGACCCCGTGTTGTTTCTTAATGGGCAAATAATTAGCGTAACCCGGGATATTAAATTTTTGGGACTTATCTTCGACAGTGAGCTAAGATGGACCAAGCATTTAGAACATCTTATTGTATCGTGCAGAAAATCGCTCAACGTCATTAGGGTACTTGCTCACCACAAATGGGGAGCTCATCCTAAGATATTACTTGATGTATACCGAGCCTTGATTATGTCTAGGATGGACTATGGTTGCTACGCATATTCAACGTGCAGCGATACAATGTTGAGCGAACTAGATAAAATCCAAAACTCGGCTATTAGATACTCCCTTGGTGCTTTTATAACGACCCCTATTAGTACTCTGTATGTGGAGGCAGGTATTCCTCCCCTTGCTTTGCGTCGGAAACAAATGATCATCAATTATTACTTGAAGACCACCTTGGATAATGAACACCCGAACCATGATATGCTGTTAAACGATAACAAAAGCGTGCGGTTACAAAGGTGCAGATCATTGGGGGAGAGAGCAAGAGAATGTCTGAGAGAAATGCACTTGAGCGAAGCAGAACTGTTAGACTTGTCAAAAAAGAATGTCAAAGACCGGGTGTGGGAACACTGGCAGGCACAGTGGGTAAATTCAGATGCTACGTTAAGGAAAGTCAAGCCTAACATAGGACCGCTACTTCAAATTCCTGCTGAACGTAGCACAATGGCAAAAATTTACAGACTCCGGCTGGGACATACCGCGCTTACACACAGTTTTCTTCTTACCGGGGAAGCACAACCTCGATGTGAAACCTGTGGAGTGGGAATATCCCCCGAACACATAATATGTGCATGCGCAAAATATGACCTTCAACGACAATTATACGATATTAAGGCAATGTGGGAAGAAAACTTTAAATCCATCGAAATGTACAAAATTAATTAACTTCTTGCGGAATATAGCAGTATTGCACACAATATGATCCCGTAATGTAGTAATAGTAAATGTCATTTAGATATAAACAATGGTAAAAGGCTAATGGCCACAGCAGCCGAAGCCATAGAAAAAAAAAAAAAAAAAAAAAAAAACACTATTTCGACTTTAAACATTTTTGATTGACCAATGATGGTGTGAAATCGTCGTTACACGTTAGCAATGAATATAAATTTTGTTTAAATTGTAAATAGTTATTGAATCAAAGCCATACTTTTAATACACTATTAAAAATAGGGTGGTGGACATTCAGATTCGGTAGGACTAAAATTGTTTAAAATGTTTGATCGTTACCTAATTTAATGTTTCATACATTTCGTCGTTTGTCTCGAAACAAGAATTTGTGTGTAAGATACACAAAACTCACTAATGAGAGGGCAACGAAACACATCTAATGCTAATTAGAGTAGGGAAATGCTTTTAAGGAAGGTCCTCAGTGGAATAGAATTACGCTCGACTTCGTTACACGAGTATGTAAAATATCAACAATTAAACTACACTGCAGTAAGTGCAGGATACTGAAAATTTCACTATTAACATTATCCGTTGAAGTTTGCATGAAGATTAAATTACTTTAAATATGTTAGTGCCTTTTATAGATCGCGCTAAAAATGATTGTATTCGAAAAATAGCTCATTGAAGTCCTGAGATGTCCTAAAAAATATATGTACGCATTGCTGTGTGAACCACTGGGGTCACCCAGTATGACCCACAAAAAATACAAAGTACTGAAATGTCAGGTAGAACTTTAGGGTTAATGCCTAAACAAATAATTGAAACTGTCACTTCACTATTATGACTTGAAAAGGCCGCAAAAACTAAATTTACAAACAAAATTTCGATCAAAGGATGAACAAACAAAATCGGTCCAAGAGAAAAATTGTTAATTGCGACCAATAAACACCCATTTTTCTAACTTTTCTAAAAAACTGAGTCAACCTTTCTCTAATGCGTTGTGGCTCCTAAAGGAACGATAAAATTCACTACTCCCTTCCTAAAGATTGTAGGACATCCCAGTTCAAAAAGTACTAAGAATTTAAAATTGAACCAATTTTTGAAATGTGTTGGAAATTATTGAATGAGCTGGAATAAACAAGACTCATCCAGATTGCTTGAATGGGTCTCCCAACACTCCCGCCTTACCTCTTATTTAATATCTGGCAAGCGAAAGTGTATTTAACTTTCATATAAATTGTAAGGTGCTGCGTCATGAAAACAGCAACCCCAAACTTGTAAAGTCCCTAAGAACATTGTTTTGGGTGTAATGCTTGCCAACACCACGGAACTTCTATTCCCAAAACATCGTTTGTGGTTGCATTACCACCATAATAATTTCATTTCCGAAATTCCTTAACTAACACGCTTCAACTTGATTGAAACTAACGGCAGTTACATGTGTGGAGGTAAATTTCCAGAATCATTTTGCATTGTATGCCCCAATGTTTAAATGTAAAAATCCAAATTACTTACTGCATTTTACGCGGTACCTAATCTGAGCTTGTCAAAATGCACCCTTACCTTTCTTGCTTCCGGTACTAGACGCTGTCCTTCGAACCATTTGAAATTTTTGGAGACCATTCCGCACAATATGCACTGCACTTCGCACTTTTTATGTGCATGATTATTTAAATAATGACATGATTTCTGTGAACATATTGTTGTAAATGAAAGTTTTTTTTGTTTCAGATTAGCAAAATACCGAAACGAGCTGAGGTAAGTGCTACCACGTTCAGTAAACGAATTTGAAGTCTAGTACGTAGATGGAATAACAAAAATTATCAGAAAATGATTTAAGAATGATGAAGCCTATCGTAAAAGCGCATTTTATTAACGGTTGTGTGATGTACCTATATACAGTGCGTAAATTTTAACTCTAAATACACAAATCTCCTATATTCAATTCTATACAAGTTAAATAAGTACCTACCTCTTAATATATGCAATCAATTGTATCTAGTTTCACCTTTTTCAATAAACTTCAATATCTAAATTATTTATTAAATTAAGATTATTAATTATACCCTGAACAAAGTGTACACAAAACTGGGAGCACCGGAACTACCTGTGGCTGTTGAACTTGCAAAAGTGAAACAAAAATACCAATAAACCATAATAATATTAAAACCTCGAACGCGTTTCAACAGCAAGGCTGTCATCATGAGCGAACAACTGTGTGAACACAAAAGAAGAAAAAATGGAAATTTTGCAGATGCATTTCAATAATCACAGGATTTATTTGTTGCTTTGCTAAATATCCCGGATAAGCAAATTCCGTCAATTAAGCACAATTCACAACAGCATTAAAAAACAATTCATTTTGATGGATGAATTGTTAATGATCAGCAGAGCTGGGCAGAATACTTTCAAAAAGTATTTGAATACTAAATACTTTTACGTTCAGCACAAGCGAATACTAGATACAGATACATTGAAAAGTATTCAAATACTTAAAAAAATAAGTATTCAAATACTTTAGAATGTATTCGAATACTTTCAAAAGTATTCGAATACTTTGAAAAGTATTTCATATCAATTAAAAAGTATTCAAATACAGTAAAAAGTCACTCAAATACATTAAAAATTTAAAATAGTATACTAGATAAAAGGCTTAATACTACTTAAAAAATCAAGTTATACTTTGTATGGGGGTTAGCTTTTTTTTATATTTCTATTGTTATATACAAATTTAAGGGGAGTAAAAGCGTATGATTATTATTATATAGGAGGTACCTACCAGGACCTTTCTTATACCAGTTATATCCTTAAGAATACGTGTACCAGTTTTTAAAGCGATCGTACGCCTTTCTGAAATTAATCCTAGCGATTTTGGAACAGATCCATTTTTGACCATCCGTTTGTCCGTGTGCATGATAACTTGTTTAGAAACGTGCGATCGCTTTGAAAATTGGTACACATGGTCTTAAGGATATAAGAAAGGTCCCTATTGTTTTTAAGTTACGTAGACTATCGAGTTCGGTATTCAGATGTATCGGATTTTTATATTTGATTTTGTAACAATGGAAACTTTCCCTAAACATTTCTAAATTGTTCTCAAATATTTGAATAACTTAAAAGTATTGCCTTTTTTTGAGGCCCAAAAAAAATTGTCTGAGATCGACCGGGAAAACATTTTCTTATAGAATTTGGCCCGTAGAATCCATAATTTCAAACAGTTTGAAGATTGGGCTACTAGTTCAAAAGTTACAGCCCTTTGAATTTTTTTTCGAAATTGGTTTCTAGTCTATAACTTTTGATTGAGAAGTCTGATCGAAAAAGTACGAATTGTTTTTGATTCTACGCACCAAAATTAATAAGAAAAAGTGTTTTCCCGAGAAATTTTGGTGTAGTCGATTTTTGGTAAAAAAGGAAGGTTATACACTGCCTTTTTTTGAGCCCGAAAAAAAATTGTCTCAGATCGACCCGGAAAAAAATTTTCTTATAGAATGTGGCCTGTAGAATCCATAATTTCAAACAGTTCCAAGATTGGCTACTAGTTCAAAAGTTACAGCCCTTTGAATTTTTTTTCGAAATTGGTTTCTAGTCTATAACTTTTGATTGAGAAGTCTGATCGAAAAAGTACGAATTGATTTGGATTCTACGCACCCAAATTAATAAGAAAAAGTGTTTTCCCGAGAAATTTTGGTGTAGTCGATTTTTGGTAAAAAAGGAAGGTTATACACTGCCTTTTTTTGAGCCCCGAAAAAAAAATTGTCTCAGATCGACCCGGAAAGAATTTTCTTATAGAATGTGGCCTGTAGAATCCATAATTTCAAACAGTTCCAAGATTGGGCTACTAGTTCAAAAGTTACAGCCCTTTGAATTTTTTTTTCGAAATTGGTTTCTAGTCTATAACTTTTGATTGAGAAGTCTGATCGAAAAAGTACGAATTGTTTTGGATTCTACGCACCAAAATTAATAAGAAAAAGTGTTTTCCCGAGAAATTTAGGTGTAGTCGATTTTTGGTAAAAAAGGAAGGTTATACACTGCCTTTCTTTGAGGGCCGCAAAAAAAATTGTCTCAGATCGAACCGGAAAAAAAATTTTCTTATAGAATGTGGCCTCTGTAGAATCCATAATTTCAAACAGTTCCAAGATTGGGCTATTAGTTCAAAAGTTACAGCCCTTTGAATTTTCTTTCGAAAATGGTTTCTAGTCTACAACTTTTGATTGAGAAGTCTAATCGAAAAAGCACGAATTGTTTTGGATTCTACGCACCAAAATTAATAAGAAAAAGTGTTTTCCCGAGAAATTTTGTTGTAGTCGATTTTTGGTAAAAAAGGAAGGTTATACACTGCCTTTTTTTGAGGCCGGAAAAAAATTGTCTGAGATCGACCGGGAAAACATTTTCTTATATAATTTGGCCCGTAGAATCCATAATTTCAAACAGTTTGAAGCTTGGGCTACTAGATCAAAAGCTACAGCCCTTTGAATTTTTTTTCGAAATTTTTTTTTTGTCCATAACTTTTGATTGAGAAGTCTGATCGAAGAAGTACGAATTGTTTTTGATTCTACGCACCAAAATTAATAAGAAAAAGTGTTTTCCCGAGAAATTTTGGTGTAGTCGATTTTTGGTAAAAAAGGAAGGTTATACACTGCCTCTTTTTGAGCCTCGAAAAAAAAATTGTCTCAGATCGACCCGGAAAAAAAATTTTCTTATAGAATGTGGCCTGTAGAATCCATAATTTCAAACAGTTCCAAGATTGGGGTACTAGTTCAAAAGTTACAGCCCTTTGAATTTTTTTTCGAAATTGGTTTCTAGTCTATAACTTTTGATTGAGAAGTCTGATCGAAAAAATACGAATTGTTTTGGATTCTACGCACCAAAATTAATAAGAAAAAGTGTTTTCCCGAGAAATTTTGGTGTAGTCGATTTTTGGTAAAAAAAGGAAGGTTATACTATGCCTTTTTTGAGCCTCGAAAAAAAAATTGTCTCAGATCGACCCGGAAAAAAAATTTTCTTATAGAATGTGGCCTGTAGAATCCATAATTTCAAACAGTTCCAAGATTGGGCTACTAGTTTAAAAGTTACAGCCCTTTGAATTTTTTTTCGAAATTGGTTTCTAGTCTATAACTTTTGATTGAGAAGTCTGATCAAAAAAGTACGAATTGATTTGGATTCTACGCACCAAAATTAATAAGAAAAAGTGTTTTCCCGAGAAATTTTGTTGTAGTCGATTTTTGGTAAAAAAGGAAGGTTATACACTGCCTTTTTTTGAGGCCCGAAGAAAAAATTGTCTCAGATCGAACCGGAAAAAATTTTCTTATAGAATGTGGCCTGTAGAATCCATAATTTCAAACAGTTCCAAGATTGGGCTACTAGTTCAAAAGTTACAGCCCTTTGAATTTTCTTTCGAAAATGGTTTCTAGTCTATAACTTTTGATTGAGAAGTCTGATCGAAAAAGTACGAATTGTTTTGGATTCTACGCACCAAAATTAATAAGAAAAGTGTTTTCCCGAGAAATTTTGGTGCAGTCGATTTTTGGTAAAAAAGGAAGGTTATACACTGCCTTTTTTTGAGCCCCGAAAGAAAAATTGTCTCAGATCGATCCGGAAAATAAAGTTTCTTATAGAATGTGGCCTGTAGAATCCATAATTTCAAACAGTTCCAAGATTGGGCTACTAGTTCAAAAATTACAGCCCTTTGAATTTTTTTTCGAAATTGGTTTCTAGTCTATAACTTTTGATTGAGAAGTCTGATCGAAAAAGTAAGAATTGATTTGGATTCTACGCAACCAAATAAATAAGAAAAAGTGTTTTCCCGAGAAATTTTGGTGTAGTCGATTTTTGGTAAAAAAGGAAGGTTATACACTGCCTTTTTTTGAGGCCCGCAAAAAAAATTGTCTCAGATCGACCCGGAAAAAAATTTTCTTATAGAATGTGGCCTGTAGAATCCATAATTTCAAACAGTTCCAAGATTGGCCTACTAGTTCAAAAGTTACAGCCCTTTGAATTTTCTTTCGAAATTGGTTTCTAGTCTATAACTTTTGATTGAGAAGTCTGATCGAAAAAGTACGATTCGTTTTGGATTCTACGCACCAAAATTAATAAGAAAAAGTGTTTTCCCGAGAAATTTTGGTGTAGTCGATTTTTGGTAAAAAAGGAAGGTTAAGTATACTATGCCAAGTAGAATACTTCTCAAAGTATTCAAATACCTTGCGAAGTATTCGAATACTTTGCGAAGTATTCGAATACTAAATATTTGTGAAAGTATTTGAGTTACAAATACAAATACTGCTTCCATAAAAGTATTTAATTACAAAGTATTTGAATACTTTAAAGGATTTGAATACTAAAAAGTATTTACAAAATCAAATAGGTACTGCCCAGCTCTGATGATCAGATCAGAAAATTAAGAACTTTCCGTGTTTTAATTGTAGAAATGAATTTTAGCGTACGTAGAAGAAAATCCAAATACATCACTGTTCATAATTTAGCTAGAGAATTCGGAACTTCAAATGAGTAAAATTCCAGTAACTGAAAAACACTATAAAACCACTTTAAAGACAGTTTCACAGTTAATAAGTATAATAATATGTGTGTAAAGTGGGCCAGGCATATCAATGCATTTAATAATAATAACAATAATCTGATCCTAATAACTATAGAGCTATTTCTTTGACTTCCGTGTTTAGCAAAATTTTTGAATCTGTTTTAAAACTTCAAATGGAAACTTGTTTCGAGGATCATCATATAATTAGTCAATCGCAATTTGGGTTTAGAAAAGGAAAGTCTACTGCTCTGGCTGTGAGTAATTTATCACGAACAGTTATGAAAGGATTTGAAAATGCACAACTACAACAAACCTTTTACCATCGAAGAACTGGAAACCATAATAAATCAACAAACAGACAAATCACCTGGCCCAGATAATGTCACCTACTCTATGTTGCAAAATCTATCTATTGTCCAAAAGAAAGACCTTCTCTACCTTTTCAACAAGATTTATCAAACTGGTATATACCCTCCACAGTGGAGAAGATCAGTAGTAATTCCCATACCTAAACCTGGTAAAGACATATCTGATCCTAAAAACTATAGGCCAATATCTTTAACGAGTAACATGAGCAAGATACTAGAAGGAATGATGAATGAAAGATTAATGTGGTTTTTAGAAGATAATAGATTGATATCAAAGTTCCAAACAGGTTTCCGGAGATTTCACTCTACAATCGACCAGTTAGTAAACCTACAACACGAAGTCTTTAAAGGCTTTGCTAAGAGACAACATACGGTTGCAGTGTCCTTTGATATTTCTAAGGCATATGACACCATGTGCCGCCACAGTATAATCGAAAAGTTGCGTCAATGGAAGTGTGGAGGCAACCTGGCAAACTTTATTCTATCTTTTTTGGAAAAGAGATATATTACAGTTAGGCTAAATCAGGTAGAATCTACATTATGTAAATTGGAGAATGGTATACCCCAGGGGTCTGTCCTAAGTGTAACGCTTTTTCTCATTGGAATTAACGACATAATTAACTCCATTCCAGATACTGTACATAAGGTACTCTACGTAGACGATTTAGTGATATTTAGCAGTTCAAGTTCAATGGTGGAATTGGAAGGTCGAATACAAGAAGTAATAGATAACGTCGTGACGTTGGCTGAAGGTAGAAAACTTACTTTCTCTAGAGAAAAGACAGCGGGTATTCACTTCTGCCGATTGAGAACAGAACACGCTGAACCACAACTATTTATTAAAGGAAAACGGATTCAAATCAAAAACACAATAAACCTTCTGGGAATGATTCTTGATAGGGGAATGTACTTTAGGGACCACATTGAATATCTTAGTGCGAAGTGCAAAAGACGGCTAAATATCATTAAATGTATCGCTAATATAAATTGGGGCGCTGAAACAAATACACTGTTGCTGCTGTATAAAACGTACATACTACCTATCTACGATTATGGATGCATCATTTACGCCTCGGCTCGACCATCACATCTGAAATTATTAGATAGAATTCATGCAAACGGTCTTAAGGTGGTACTAGGTGCTTTTAGAACGAGTCCGCATTCATCGCTACATGTAGAATCTGGTATCCCTCCTTTGTATCTGAGAAGGAAAAAGATCCTTACTAACTATTACCTGAAAGTTTTATCGCTCCCAGAACACTTGAACTACCAAATCACGCAAGACCTAGATACTGCCAGATTATTTCATGCAAGACCTACCATGTGCCAACCAAGTATTGTTAGGGCCATATACTTTATGGAAACAAATATCCCTAATCAACCTGATGTATTCCAACATCATATTTCGGAATACCCACCATGGGTAATCAGACAGGATGATATTATACTAAACCTTGAAAGATTTCCTAAGGATACTACACCAAATAAAGTATATCAAACTTCATTTTATGAAATTCGAAACAAATTTTATGATTTCCGAGCAATATACAGATGGATCTAAAACTACAATAGGTACTGGAAGTGTCATTCATACCCACGGAAAAACATACTCCTGGACTTTACATAAACAAGCAAGTGTATTTACGGCCGAACTTTACGCAATTTGGCATGCGTTATTGATGTGTTCTCATAGCCATGGAAACAAATACATCATATTTTCGGATTCATTGAGTGCCATCAAACGAATTTCAAACATAAAAGATAAAAAAGATCCACTAATTAACAACATAAGAGCCATACAGCATCATTTACAAGAAAGGCGTATTAGAACCATTTTTGTCTGGATACCAGGACATGCCGGAATCGTTGGTAACATGGTAACAAAGCAGCACAAGAAGCGTCGAGAGGTACTTACCTTAATGACATCCCCGTAAGACCAGATGATTTGAAAGGGTGTATCAAACAATCGTTGAAAGACACATGGCAGACCGAATGGAATAATGTAGATACTCACCTAAAGGAAATCAAGCCAACCATTATCCCATGGGAAAATAAGTGCTATGGAAGTAGAAGAGAACAAGTTGCATTATCAAGAATAAGAATCGGTCACACGAACTTAACACATTTACATTTATTAGGAAAGAGCCAACAACAGAAATGCAACGAATGTGATATCTATTTGAGTGTCAGACATGTTCTTTGTGAATGCCCAACGTATAACATACAGAGAATGCAAGTAGGTATACCAGAAACGGAACGAGAAATTTTTCGTGATGAGAAGCATGCAATAGAAACTTTAATGGAATATTTAAAAATAACGGGGCTAATAAAAAGAATCTAAAGGGAAATAGTGACAGTGATTAGTTTACAAATAAAGGCAAATGACCATAGCAGTCGAGCCTTAAAAAAAATAAAAAAAAAAAAAAAAAAAAAAAAAATACATTAGTTTAGCAGGTCTTGTTTTTACTAAAGCGTTTGACTGCGTATCACACAAAATATTAATCGATAAACTACGAAATTATGGCTTTGAAAACAAAAGTGCACAGTTAATCCACTCTTATTTATCAAGTAGGCAACAGTACCTATGTAATTTACAATAATTGTGTTTCAAAATTGTCACAATTAAAACACGGTGTACCACAGGGATCTGTTTTGGGGCCCATCTTGTTCCTTATATATATCAATGATCTTCCCTATTGTGACCTATACACCGACCACATTATGTTTGCTGATGACACTTCTCTTATTAAACAATTTGATAGTGAAGAAGAAATCAATGGGCGCATATAAAGTTGATAAATGGGTAAAATCAAACAGATTATCTTTAAATGCATCAAAGACACAAACCGTGACACTGACGCTAAGGAAACAAAAAATCATCAATCAAGATTCAGATTTTATGATATTGGGAGTAACGTTAGATCCCCATCTGACTTGGAACAGACATGTAGCTATTCAAAGTGCTAAATTATCTAAAGCTATATTTGTTATTAGGAATCTTAAGAGAGTTGCTTCAATCGAAACTGTAATTACAGCCTATTATGGCATTTTCCATTCAACTTTATCATATGCATTTCTTGCATTGGGCCATTCGAAACATGCAAATACTTTATTTGCCTTACAACGGAGGTGTATCCGAATAATAAAAAATCTTAAGTACAGAGAGTGCTGTAGGAGTGGTTTTGTTGAGCTAGCTATCTTGACACTCCCTTGGACATATATACTTCAATGCCTAGGTACTCTATATTAAAGAGAACAAAGGTTCACAAACTGTCAAACAGGATTTGCATAGTTATAACACAAAGAACAAAGAGCACCTTTACATAACTTTTCATAGGCTCAATAAAACAAAGGATGGCGTATAATATTATGGGATGAAGTGTTATATTACATTACCCACGAAAACTAAAAACTTAGATTCACTATCATTCAAAGCCAGTGTAAAGGAATATTTAAAACGTCGAGCATTCTACTCACTAAACGAATTTTTGGACAATAGTTTCAATGACTTAGATTGTTAGACTGTTTGTGGAGATGTTGCTATTTGTTGTCTAAATGTATATTTATTTTGTCTTTTGTCATTTTACCTAAATGTAATTTGTCTAAGAAAATAGGTTTTTTAATTTATATTGTTTGAGATAATTAGTTTTGGAGGACTAATAGAGAAAAGGCGAGTGTGTCTATGTTTCTCGGGTACATTAAAGTCCATTAATCAGTTTAAAAGGAAAAATCAAATCGAAAAATCTTCTTCGGGCCAATGCTCAATTTTTGCAGAAAAGTTACCTGTATATTTAAGAATTGAACATAGGAGATTTGTATGTTCAGAGTTTAAATTTACGCACTGTATATAAGTACCTATCGGATACCCCTTCTTAAACAAACTAAAAAGTACCAGATGCCGAGTTATATGCTAGGAAGAAAAACAGAAAAGGAAATTGTGTACATTTGACTATCCAGCTCGTGATTTGTATTATATTATAGGATTTGTCTTTTTTCATAATGTCAATAAATATACTAGCAAATGCCTTGCAAAATACTAATTAAACGGTAAAATAAGTTCGATGTAATTGATGCTCAAGCCAATATATCTATCAACCCTTGCGTTTCTACATCTTAGTTGTTCTGTATTGCATAAAGCTCCATGTAATAGAAAAAAATGCCGATGTCAGTGTTCAACCATTATCCTGATATACATGATGTGAGTCCGCTAGTTTCGCATGGTCTCTTTTAGGCGTAATCCGTAAGGGCGTAAGGACGTAGTTAAAACCATTTTATGAAGAAGTCAGGTTATATTGTCTAAATGTTCTCGAAACTATACCAAGGTGCTTATGTGATGAAATAGTTACAATTTAAATATCACCGCTAGAAGCCGATACACGCGTTATGCAATTAAGGGTTGTTTCCCTTGCAACTAGAAACCAAAAGCAGTTACCGGTTTAATTTATTTAATTAATAATGAGTATTCACAAACCAATTCAAATTAATTTGATTATTAACTTGTTTGGTTTCCTAAGTTCATTTTACGTAAAAGCTTCTTTATTATTACCCAGTTCATTCAGACTTGTTAATTTTAATCCTGATGGTATTATATTCCTCCATTTCAGAACATAATTAAATTCTATTTTGGTATCAGGGCACCGGTAAATAATGAAAATAAAGTTAATACTTCTTAGTTATCTCTCAGACCCTTTTACTTCTTGTACAAAAGCATTGGAGCTATTCACAAACGTCATGCCATACAGTTCACATTAGATAAATCCAAACGCAAGGCAATAACCATTTTTCACACGAATCGAAGTGCTAGAGCCGGCTAATTAAAGAATCGACTGAAACGTTTCACCCGGCGATTTATATTTTAACCCTTAAAAATACAATGCAATTTCATAGAAAGTTGCACAGATTTAACAAACCATTAGTTTGAAAACGTAACAGGAAGTTTAAATTGAAAAATTCCTCAAATTCCCCTTCGGCCACGATAATCCTTACACATGACTAGCTTTTCGGAACGTCGATACCCGAACGGACGGATATTAATTTATAATTAACTCGCCGGTTAAAAACGCGTTAGAAAGGTAAATTAAAGCAGTAGGGTTAAGTGGTTTTGGGTTGACGTATACGCGTTCAAACTTGTATCATTATGCAAAAAAGGTTAATTTAATACTATACCCCTGCATTAAAGTATCCTCGAGGTCTCAGCGCGGGTTGGTTATCAAAAGTGATGGAAGGAGTGTCTTTACGGGAATTTACGGTTAAACTTATAAAATTAACTCACTCACACGAGTGTCTAAAGCGAATTTTTTACGTTGGACTCTACATTAAAAAGGAAAATATGCAATTTAATAAATGTTTCGGTCCCTTTTACTCACACTCCTCTTTTTCGTTACACCACTACTGTAATTAGGACCAGGAAACTTAATGTCATGAACGACACAAACCAGGCAAAATTCCCTATAAAACTCTGGGATTCGGCCCTCTCAGAGAACAAGCTAAATGAGAATGTAAATACTTAATGTGGGTTGAAGTTCGAACAGAATAAGCCGGCAATCGAGAGATACTGGTCGTATTTATCACAATGATCCCACCTACACAGATTCTTAAAACTGTCATGGTGACCTTAAATTCCAGAGATCACTTTCTTTTACAAGAATTATCACCGGTACCTCAGAGTAAAGTCACTGAACAGCTTTCAGAGGATTAAACAAAATTTCTTTGAAGATATCGTCAGAACTATATTTAAAAACCCTAAAAACTTATAGGAACCTTCCGAAGCTCTTTGGTAATCTTCCTAGGACTTTTAACGCGAAATGTTTGAGAGCTGTTCTCTTTCAATTCATTCTCTTGGCGGAACCTCCCCTCTTGAACTTTTTTTTGTTACCTACTTAAAATTTGAACCAATCACCACATCACCTTGTTTACGTGAAACAGCCCTGCATCACTTTCTGAAGGATCAATAAAACCATATATGAAACATTTCTGTATTGATATTGAAACTAACAAATTTAAATAAACTAACGGGGCCATTAGTAACCCTAATCGGTGCTGTATTGGCAGGTCGTATAAAGCAACCCACTCAACTCAAACTTCCATTAATCAAAATAAGTAATCATCTAATCTATAACTTAATTAGAAATGCGATTTCAGATAAATACATAAATAAGTGATACAAACGAGTTCAAAAACAGAAGAGGCACCGCGTAATAATAAATGTTCCTCGTTCGTGACAGCGATTAAATTACCAAAATTTTAGATAATGGCAATTTTCGTTTCCACTAGCCTCCAATCTTATTTCCGTACAGAAGTAGGGAAAAGCTTCGCTCGAGTAGTACCTACGGTTATTGATTTTGATTCATATATTTTAACAAGGCAAAAGGTGATTTTGTCTGTTTTTGGCCTTATGATGTTGCGACAGAAGCCTTGACAACAAAAGTAAATTAGCTAATTATTAGAATGTTAACATTCTCATTAGCACTAACGACGTTATAAATTGGAGCAGAAAGTTCTGTGGCTTTTAGTGGCGGTGGTTGGAGCATGAAGCTACATAATTGATGCAATTTTAGACGGGAGCCACTGCGACCGTGACAGTGATAAAACATGCCCTTTTAGTCGACACAATTCTGAAATTACGCAGCATTCTGCGAGAAAGTGAGCAATTAGACAACCAGTAAACTAACGAAGAGATCCATGTTACAAGGGTATCAAAGATTTCTCATCTCAAAGGTGTAAGAGAAAGCGAGGAATACCCTACTAAATACTCAATGGGGACTGGATCCCTTTTCTCGGGTTCATGTCGTTATACAGAGAATGAGTGTTATTTAAATTCCGTATGCTGTTCTATAGTGTACATTACCGTTATTGGGGTTTGTTCGATCTGATATGACTATCTTTATTCAGTCACTATTGAAAAAAAAATCCTTCTAAGATGATTGCTTGTTGAGTACTTTCCATTTCAGTCTTTTATTTTTATATTAAAAAATAACGTCTATCGCATTCAGATTAATTGAAAATTTCAATATTGCCTAATGGATAAAATACGTTGTTACAACAGCTCAGCCGTTGTACAAGTGAGGATGAATTTTCCCTTGTGGATGCCTGCTAATAATCCACCAAATAGTGGACGGCGCGGCGGTGGCAGGTAGTAGCAAATCACTGCCCTGTAGGGCTAGCGCGAATTATATTACCTTTCGGACTTTTCTTGCTAAATCGTGATTAAGAAAAAGAGAGAGCCGTAATTGGTCATTATAAAAGCTAGGGGTCAGCTTGTTTATTTACGGAGATATTTCTTTGAAACTTTAACCACAGATCTCGCCACAGATGCTTCTAGTAAAGACAAGCATATCGTATATTGTAAAGATTAAACATGCGCATGCGCATTGAACTTTTTATTTATGGAAATATTCTTTGTAATTGTAACCATAGATGTGTCTAGTAAAAACAAGCATATCGCATACTGTAAAAATGATATGTGCCCACTGCGCAATGTAAACTTTCTTATTTATAGATCTATTTTTTGAAACTTTTACCACAGATTCTTGTAGTGAAGTCAAACATAGCTCTGATACATAGTCCATTACATGACCTTTCGGGAAGAACTGATCAATTCATGGAAAATGCGCTAAAGTTGAACGCCTTAAGGGAAAAACTTGTTTACATTATTTTTTAATTTGAAAAATATATAGTGACGAAGACGTCACATAGGGAGTCTGAAAGCTGCGAGAACAAGTACGAAAGGATGTGTCAAGAAGGAGTGAGGAGATCGGGAAAGCGATACGAACGGTACGCATAGGAAAATACAGTAAGAACAGGAATAAAACAAAACTTGAATAGTTCAAGCGGGATTAAAGGAAAGAGCTGTAAAGGGTGTGACGATATCCCTAAATTCGGATTTATTTTTCCGAATTTTATAGATAGGTAAAATTGATATTTTTTGGAGATTCAAGGGATATAGCGCGGCTTGGTCACTACATTAGTGGAATTGAACATTGTCCTTTCTGTGTCTTTTAATTTCTGTAGAGCATTGTTCTCATAGTTGTTTCCGGATGTCTGCAGATGAGATTTCGCTGTAACTAGAGCTAAAATGAGTACCTGAAGGAGCCTTATCTACTCTAAACAACTGAGTAAGCATAGAATCATTTCACTATCGGGCAAAATGGAAAGTGGTATATGATGGGTTTGATTCATGACCCTAGCTTTTATTTAATTGTACGAAGAGTTTATTTATATGAGTCTGCGATTGATCTCATGGTGGTAATCATGATTGCAGAGAAAGGATCACTGAATTGTCATTTACTGGGAGGTATTCCCGACCCCTCGGCGTTGCATTCTCCTCTAAAAACTGTCTACCTCTCCACTGCCATTACAGTTTTCGGTAATACTACACCAAACGTAGCGTTGGGCAAAAAAATCGAATAATCGATTATAATCAAACGATAATCGATAATCGGGTTTGATTATTCTTTTAAATTATTTGAGTAATCGATTATTTGATTAATCGCTTATTTGATTAATCGATTAATCGGTATAATTGATTAGGTGATTAATCAAGTGCTTGATTAATCGATTAATCGGTATAATCGATTATTTATTGTTAATAATCGATTATCGATTATTCAAATCTGTAATCGCCCACCCCTAATTGTCAGAAGGGAGGCTCTATTGTAACTGATAATAGAGCTGGCCTTACTCCAGATCTTGCAGAACAATTAATTTTTGTCGCATGTAATTCAGTTTACGTTACATAGATTGCCTAATAATAAGTGTATCAAATTAACAATGTATTTTTATGGTACATTATAAACAAAATGAGTTTTTTTTACCAAATCGTAGTCATAAGACATGTATGCCGAGACGAATGCAATAAGTGCATAATGGTAGGTATTAGGGCTGGGCGATTACGGGTTTGAATAATCGATAATCGATTATGAAAAATAATCGATTACACTGATTAATCGATTAATCAAATAATCGATTAATCATCACCTAATCGTTTAATCAAAAGTCGATTGTCACATACAAGGAGTGATAAATATCTGTTTGTATGCATTAATACGTTAATTATTTAATAATAAAAATAAAAAATAATTCCATTACTCTTTTCATCAAATCGTTCATTACTAGGCAGATCGATTAATCAATAATCAACAAAGTGTCCCTGGTTCGAATCCGGGTTCGGGCATGGATATTTGCAAATGCATAGTGGGTTGGTTGGTAGAACAGCCTTGGCTGAAACCCTGCCCATTTGAAAATGAAGGTCAAAAATAAAAATAAATAAATAAAAATAAATGATTAGGCAGCTTACTCTCCGATGAGGTGTGCTTTAGTTTTGATGATACAATCTTAATTCATTTTAGCTGCTTAAAGTGACGTTTTAACATCCGCTATAAAATAAAATAATACTTGTGAGCTGTAAGTGCTCCTTTTTGCGTAAACTGATGATCCAGCTAATAATAATCAATTAAAATTTACTTAATAATTGATTAATCAAACAATCGATTAATCAAATAACCGATTAATCAAATAATCGATTAATCAAATAACGATTAATCAAATAATCGATTAATCGATTAATTTAATAGAATAATCAAACCCGATTATCGATTATCGTTTGATTATAATCGATTAATCGATTTTTTTGCCCAACGCTAGTAGGTATTACATATAAAAAAAAACCACAACTAAAAACAAATAATAAATCATCATTATAAACAGTGACAGATGTAGACAATTTACTGTTTAGTCTCAATGAATAAATAAAAAGTGATTTAAAGCACTAAAATTGTATTGAACTCAGGGTACACACTACCCAAACTAACATAAGTTTTGACAAATAAATCACACCTTCAAATAATTTAATTAAGACTTATTCATCAAAACTATCCCACACCTAAACGTACAGTAAGCTGCCTAATGATTTACTGGTAGGTGATTATTGATTAATCGATTTGCATATTTGGACGATTTGATGAAGAGAATTATTAGGTAATGAACGTATTAAAGAGAACAAACAGATATTTCATTAGTCCTTGTATTTGACAATTGATTATACGATTAATCTTAATCGCTTATTTGGCAATAGAATATTTGATTAATCGATTATTTAATTAACCGATCATTTGATTAATCGATTATTTGGTTAATCGATTATTTGATTAATCGATTATTTGGTTAATCGATTATTTGATTAATCGATTATCTGATTAATCGATTATTTGATTAATCGATTATCTGATTAATCGATTATTTGATTAATCAAGTGCCTGAAAAATCGATTAATCGGTATAATCGATTATTAAAAATTATTAAATTATTAAAAAGAACGTAGCACCAGGGGTTTTGGGGGTATGGAATACCTAAGTATGTGTTGCATTCTTCATTAAAAACCGTCTACCTAAATAACCACTGGGGTGTCTGGGGGGTATGGGATTCTCATTTCCGGGGGGTATTCCAGACCTCCCTCCCCGGCTAGCTGGTCTTGCATTCTCCCCCAAAGTCGTCTACCTCACCAAATCTTATTATAGTTTTCAGTGTCTTGAATTTTCCTTTACTGAGGTTTTACCATACCTCCCAGACCCTCCGGTGTTACATTTTTCCCCAAACCTGTTTCACCCTTATTACAGTTTTCGGTAAGACGCCATCGACCGTAGAACCGGGGGTACAATGGTGCATACCCCCCAGTATACGAGGTTAGTTTGTATGAATATACGATTGGCCTCATGGTGGTAACGATGAATGTAGTGAAAGAGTGACTGAATTTTCCATTACCGGGAAGGGGAGAGGGATTCTACGCCCCCTAGACACCCCGGTGGTACATTATCGCCTAAAACCGTTTACTTCGCCAGTTTAATTACAGTTTCCGGTAGGACGCCACCGTTTAATTGTGCAAAAATGAGGCAAAAGAGTCAAAGATTAAACGTCCGATTTTGTTGATAAGATCAGACGGATTTTGTAGAGTTTCATTAATCACTACGAAATTAGGGGGGGGGGGGAAATTCCGAAAGATTATTGTATTCATTCGGTGCTGAGTTGTGGAGATATTAACCATAAAATTCCGAGTAAATTATTTCATTTCAAGATTTACGGGTGTGACTTCGATATAGGTAGTACGTTAGCCAGGAACTGCAGCATATGAGTTACGGGAGCCTTAACGTCATTGGTTAAAATATAGTTTCATATTCTAACTTTTAACTTTGCCACGCCACGCCGAGCTATAGTAGTGTTTAATTAATAATTTCAAGAAAGAAAACCAGGTTTCGGAAAAACGCGAATAAATTGAGGAAAAGGAGTTATCTAGCTCCGGCTGAAAAATTGACGTGTAAAAGTTACGATTGAAAAGGGGACAGTATAATAAAAGAAAATGACATTTTCCTAGTTACCTATATTCCTAGTAGACATTAAAAATACTCAGAGAATATCCGAAAATATTCCATTGCGTTTTCCACCTTAGCGGAAATCTTGAGACATCCGACGGGTATCCAAATTAGAACCACATTAGATTTGAGCTAGGGTAATTTAAGAAGCACCCATTTCACAGAGGAAGCCGTTCGATTTTGTATCCGAAGAAACGGTATCAGAATCGTTTTTTTTTTTTACTTTAAATGCTCTATTTGGACTTCCGTGGTAATTTTCAGCATTTGTTTGCATATAATCTAAAGTTCGTTTGAAATGAAAACAAGGGCAAATTGAGTTCGTCCCATTTGAAGGTTGCTCTGAAATTTTATCAAGTACGTATTGATCGCGCGAATTAATTGACCTGAATATTACCGAAGGACGCAAAAGCTAATTAAATGCCCATAAATGTTCGTTTCTCCAATTCCACAGTTAAAATGCGGCCGCTATTATTCTCCTATGAAATACCCCGCAATGTTGTTCCCTTTGTCGCCGAAACAATGCATACAAAAGGATTCTAGCGTTATGGATTTATGGTAAAAGCGTGTATTTTCACTCGCGTGTTTACAACGAAGTTTTCGTAAAAAAGAAGTTCTTTCCTTAGATTGTGGAAACTTCCCGATCTTAATCATAACGGCTTTCATTTTCCGGTAGCCCTGACTAGTAACTCATTTCGTTAGTGATGGTAGTTAATTTTACGGGTACGTCCGATAAGGGTAAGTTATGAGGTGTTGGAGATAATGGATTCCCGCGCGTGCCGTTTTGCAAATTAAATTCAGTTTGACGATTTCACCCAAAAGCCGAACCCAATATTTTGGGAGTCAATAAACTTTTGGCTCTGAAATCTGACCTAGACAAATAATCGCCAACAATAATCCATTGCACCGCGCATTCCTATTAATAAGCAAAACTTTGTAAAGCCATAAATCAAGGCGAATAATCTGGAACATATTAATCTAGCAGGCATCCTTTTATTTATTGGTCTTAGGGACTTTGGCGTCAGTGCAAGCTGGAAAGATTAATAACGGTAATAATGTGTAGGAAGGCTTTACTTTTAGTTTTCGGGATATATGGAAGGCCCTAGTGTATAAACTCAAAATTGAACTTTCGCTAATGGTGAAGAATTAAATGGAAATAGCGTTTCATTTGATAAGGGATTAGAATGACCATTACACAGTATAGCGAGAACCTTCGATGGGAGATTCTTCAATACACTTTCGAGCATGTTCAAGTGTAATAAGTTAAAGTTTTGTTGAACTCGAGGTTGAGACACCTTGTATATTGCTGTGCCCCACGTTGGGCGCCAAATTAATAAATGATGTGTGCAATGGTATGCAGTCAACTGAACCACTCGCAAAACGTCCGGCTTACTAAAACAAATTAAAATTGAAAATTGAATTTTTATAATTTCTCCTCGTACATCTGTCACAAAGAAAAATCACAATATTGACTTACATTAGTAATTTATGAGACTCAGCAGCAACTTCCGAAAAATCCAAAGAAATTATGATCAACACCTGAAGTAAATCTTGGATACGAAAAGGTAACTCTGATATGAACGCTCTATTTCGGTCTATCTGGGACAAATACAACAATTTATTCCGACACAAATGGAAAAAAATTTTTTTTAATTCCTGAAAGAAAGAGAAGCTCAAAGTCAAATTACTCCGCACGCAGTCGTTCGACAAGTGAAATAAGAAAATCGTAAAATGATTTGTATTGTTTTTCTCTTTCTATAATCCTAATACCTAATCTTTTCGTTAAACGGTTTGCGATAAACAATGCGGACTTAATTACATACACAAACTCTGCCAGCTTCAGAACTTCACTTTTCTTTAGACCACGGATCTTGTTTGCTTGTTGAATACTATAGCCAAAGTTATCCGTGATTGAGCGAACGTTGCAAACTTTCTTCTTTTTTTACTAACTTTTTCCGAATTCGGACGACACGTGTCGAACTTCTCACAAATTTTCGGAGGAATATTTAATGAAACTTTCTCGACGGAGCTGTCATGGTAGTTTTTTTAGGTAATCGATTCCTGTGCTGGAGTGTATTCTATACACCCCGGCACTACCATCTCCCCCAAAACTTTCAATCCTCAAAACTCTCTGTTAAGTTAACTTTTTTCTGCACCGAAATATTATAAAAATGACGAACTGCGTCTTCATTCAATCAAATGGGGTGGAACGTAAAAAAGTACACTTTTCAACCGTCGCAGAAACACCACTTCCATAATAAAATTAAAACTCCTTCTTCCATTTTTTACAGATAAAGGGTCAATCAAAATTAACAATAACACCAGCTTCAACAGAATGGGCCTCACTTACGCCGAGTTAATACGCACATCGTTGAACACCTGCATAACCCGTTATCTCTTCTAACAGCGATAAAAATATGCGCGTTAATTAAATCTTGTCCGGTAATAAAACGCCTTATCGCAATGTCCAGGTCCCTACAATTTAACATGCAATTTCACGTTTTACAATTAAATATACAGATCTAAATAAACCATACCACATTACATCTAAAACGAAAAAAAACATCGGCAGTACAAATTCAGATGAAATAAACCAATTCTGTGCTTATTCCTTAATTCCATAACAGGATTTGCTCTAATAAATTGAAACACCGCCCACATACAGGGCGTCTCGTAAAACAATGCACTGGTTTGATCACCCTTAAACAAATGATCTTGTAAATTGACGTTCCATTCAACGAATATAAAATAAAATTTCAAGTCTATCCCGTGATCACGTTCCAAATCAAATTATTTATTTAGGTTTTTTACCATATGTAATGAATCCAACACTTGGTACATTTTTCTATTCAAAAACAAATTTACACGCCTATTGATGCTAAATAAAATTGTAACCCTCACAAAAGAATGCTATCAATGAACTTGAAATTCAACTTCACAATTAAATTAGTGAAAAAAGTCACCAAAATGTTTGGTTTGGGTTTGCGTAAGGTTCATAAAAAATATACAAATTTATTTACGGGGAGATGTTTGTGGGTCGACCTCTTCAGGAATGCTAAATTGAGTTTAACAGCCAGCAAAACTGCGAATTAATTAATGGTCTTTATACTTCTTTAACGGTTGCCGATTTATTTAGAACCTATTAACACCCCGTATACACAAGGGAAATGCACAGTTTTGAGTAATAAACTTGTTTTTTTTATCGTCTAACCGCCTTAAATATAGACGCAATGAACGTTCTGCACCTTGGACCACAAAGATTTCGTGGTAAAAATTTATTTAAACGCGAGCACGCTAATCCAATAATAACACGCTCACGTAAAAACCTCACTGTGTATTAGTTTTACTTGTAAAAGTAACCTGCAATGGATTTAAATGCACACACGACAATAATTTCGTCGAAATGGCGGTGCAGTTTTCCTTAAAATTCGGTAAATAACTTCAACTTTCACAATCAAATATGACTTACGTCTTCGCGGCTGATAATCTTTCGTAGACTTCGAAAACGCGGCTTCGGTTCGAATCGTTAATTTTTAATTGAAAATGAACGCGATTTCAAAAGGATGCGCTTAACTCATCTAGTTTGTCTTCGAAAGTCTCTCCTACTCAATAGACCCAAGGCAAAACCGGCTTCGGCTATGTTTTTTATACGTGTGAAGATATAGCATGAAGTACGTCCCTCGTGCTCCGCAAGGACGTTTTTTAGAACCACCAACACTGTGGCGTTTCGACTCTTCTCGACTCGTTTCTTATCTTCGCGTGCTTTATTTTCTAGTTCAGTTCTCTTTAGAAGAAGCGGCGCACCCATACCGGCAATTTTGTAAAATTAGAACCAAAATTTGCTAACCCTAAAGCGACCACTTGTTACAAGACGAATTTCGTGGGAAAAGATTTCCCTCAGAGTATTATTTTCTCCAAGAAACACCGCACGGAAAATTCATTCTCAAGTGGATCGTCCTTAAAATAGCGTATACTTACAGGAACGGAACTGCTATGTATTCTCATATTTTTTTGACAAGACATTCTCTTAAGGGGTGAGTTACCTTACAGACAAATGTCAGGAAGCAACTTTTGGAAAAGATTTGATTAACTATCGTTCAATCTTCATGGGCAAAAGAGTGGACGTAGTCGGGCATTATAGGGCGCGGCCATTTGGGTGCAGCCGTTAGGACACGATACAATAAGGCGTGGGGACAAAAAGGCGCGGGGGCAAAAAAGCGCGAGACAAAAGGGCGCACCTTATTGTCTTTGCGCCCGTTTGCATTCGCGCCCTATTACTTCAACTTCAACTTCAACTTCAACTTCATATTATTTACATTATTTATTTCCAATAGATTACATAAATGTAATATAGGACATGTCAAAATTTACATTGTTACATATAACAAATTATGACATGAAATTCAAAGACTAATACTTACGGAATGGTTACTATCTGTAAATACACTTTTCAAACCACAACAAACAAAATAAACGCTTGACCCTCCATTACTCAAACACAGCTCGGATTCGAATACCGTTAACTAACGCCAGCTTTTCCCCCAAAGCTTGGTTATGAAAATCACTTGGTGTTCGGCGTCTGCACAAAATTAACGCGAAAACGCAGTACAATTGGTGTATACAGAGCGTGTCGTATTTTTGTGTCAGATGTAAAGGTGTGTTGCCTAACCGTAGGGGTAGGTTACCACAGCTCAATTCAGTAAAAAAAATTTAATTTAAAAATTAAACCTGTTGGTATTCATAGAAGATCAAATCAATAGTACTCCCAAGTAATAAAGTACATGAAGGTAATTGGTAGCTACCCATCTTAAATTAAAAAAAAAAAAAAATTAAGAGAAGAATGGGGAAGGTTTAGTGTCTTTATCAATCCACTTACATGAAGGTATTAACAGATGAAATTTGTCTTTTTGAAATGAGAAGATTTCATATTAAACTTTTGTATCATAGGTTTTGCAGGTTTACATTTCCGCTAGTTACACAAGATACAAATGTAATCGTTTAAAATCGATAAGTGTATAAATATTGAATAAACAATGAATACTTTTAGATTAGATGAAATAGTCGTAGTTTCCCTAAATGCAATAGGTAGCTGGAAATGCGCTGAAAAAATTAGGAACTAAGCCAAAATGACTTCGGCATTATTAGAGCGTTACAGACATGAAAGGTATTGATCTACATACTAATTATAGTCAACAGCTTATTTTAAGCAAGAGACTATTAACCGTTAATAATTATTTCTAAAAATAAACGTTTTAGTAGGGTTAACTATATACATTCAATGAATTTCGGATTGTCAGTGGCAAAGATTAATTCAACAAGTGATTACGATTACCAGTGGGAATTACCAGAACTAATTATTCAAATTATTAAATAATCGAATGTTACAGGGTCAATTAATGCAATTTATTAAATAAATAGCGCACCTTATCAATACCAGCGGAATGAAATTTGATCTATTTCATATTTTATCAACATATACAGTGTGTAAATTTTAACTCTGAACATACAAATCTCCTGCATATAAAACTTATGTTCAATTTTAAGATATACACGTCAATGCATTGATATGCCTGACCTATGCAACCCATCTTACTCCTTGAGAAGCTTCTTTAGAATCATGGGAACATTTGCTTAGGAACCTCCATCACAATAATGGATTGTTTAAAAAAATTACCCCATGAAATTATTATAAAAAAAAAAGGGCTTTATGGTTTTTCTTAGACACGTTCAAAATCAACCCTGAAGTATTACCTCCCAGGCTAGCTCAGATAAAAAGGGTGTTAAGAGTCGGTAAGAAGAAGAATATTTTACTAATAGTTAGAAATTCATAACTAATAAAAGTGCAAACTGAAACTTATTAGCCGAATATTTAGACAATCAAACAAATTCCTACAATCCTCTAAATCTAAAAGGACCAAAAATATAATCCTAGCACTCCTAAAGAGAGAAAACGCAATGTTATAATTCTGAAAAATGATGTGGATATGAGTGACAACACGTAATCGGAAAAAATCAGTTCCGCTTTCCGAAAACCATACGCTAGAACCGGCACATAAGCCACTATCAGATATAAATGTTACTTCTTTTCAATTCATGACTTCATATTTTAGGATATAAATTCGTTAATAAATAAATACCTGGTTATAGAGATGAGGCATTAGAATGGAAACGTTTCGATCTGATTAAACATTAAAGTGCGTCCTAATTTCCCAATGAATCTTTTATTCGAAACTGTTCGGCTACGCATCGTACATTAATTATAAACACAGCTTGTCCAATTTAAAAACAGCCCCAGGTCTCAGAACTAAATCGTCTGCCATTATCCGATCTTCACTGGGAGATTTCCACTAATTGGCCTATAAGAATTACGTTAGGAAAAGAAAATCCAGCCCTTTCGATCGTTAAATGATAAAAAACAGAACGAAAGTAAACACATTAACTTTTCAGCGACCGTACTAGGCACATAAAAGATGTCGAAGATCGCGTGTTAATTACAGTTAAAGTTGAACGTTTCTACACATTATGGATTCATTCTCTACCGTGAGACACAAGAAAATGTCGGCGTCGAATTTAAATTTTCATTTCAGAGGTGTATAATTTAGGGGGTCGATATATCGATGCGCTACGTTATCGTTATGGATATGCTTGGTTGTAAAATTTTCAATTTCATCGAGTCGCCAACATCTTATTTTTTTGATACATTATTGGCAGTATTTGCAGAATATGCGTGCCGGAGAATTACATGAACCCGGTCAAGTTTTACGGCGAGAGGATTTATAGTTAATTTAATCGTGGACGTTGCCGACTGGGTATTTATTGCGAATTGAGGAAATTCCGCTATTTGCAGTAAAAGATTTAAAATCCTTTTCCGCAGGTCCATGTTAAATTATCGGTTTGTGAGTATGCGACAAAAAATACTTCCCTTATATATTCGTAAACTACTTGTAAATACCATCATGATTCGACGCTCCTACCTAAATTAATCATAGTGGCAGCTAGTGACAGATGCTTTTTCCCCGATCAATAATTGAATACGTAAGGCTTTGGGAATATTATAACCTTACGATTTGATGCAGTTCTGATAACTAAAATAAAGCTAGCTACTTGCAAGTCAATCATTAGGGACGAAAGTGCAAGAGGGCAATGCACTTGTTTTAATTTTGTATGGGTGCAAGGTTCAAAATGAAAAAAATTTAGAAAAATAACCGTAAATACATTTATTGATTGTGCACCATGCGTTTTAGATGTGTTCTGGTTCTGTTCACGGGTTTCAATCGAATAAAATCGGTTCCTCTCTCTAACTGTGTTCTGCGGGTCAGAGTACCAATTGTTTGTGAGTTTCAAGACATTTTGCGACATCGTGAATTAAAGTACCAGTGTGCGCAATTTGCCGGAGCATTACGGTATGTACTATACCACCTTAGAGTAAAATAAGTTTTAAAAAAAGCATTGCAATTGGAGCTGGTTAAGTCAAGAACTAGTCTTCTATAAGCGACTGAGACTGTCTTTTAGCTCTAGGCCGCCACTTCTCGTGTATATGGTCACCCTCGACGGCGTATCACGGTGCCAACGCCTACGTATGTATATTTGTATATAATGTAAGTACATGTATTTTAATGTAACCTTAGGTTTCGTTGTTTATAAGCACTGTTACTTGTTCCGTACTATGGTAAGAGCTGAGACTGTTTTCTGCAATGTGGAATGGAAATTGACTCTTCAGCTGTGCTCTGCACGGACCGGGTATAGAATCCTAGCTGTGTTACGGCCATATAAGCAGCTTCGAAACAGCCGGGAAGCTCAGTCGAGCTGGGAAATTCTATCTTGCCTTTAAAGCGATCACTGAGCCTCATGACCGTGGCTCTCCCTCGTTCACTGCCGATCCTAGGCAGTCCAGTGCCCACCGCCACGCCGTGCTGTCTAGTTGCCACGTCGAGCCAACCGCAACCCCGCCGTCTCGCAGCTCCCACAAGCCACCACCACTCAGCAGCGCTATCAGGCTGCCCCTATATAGAATAAGATTTGTACCTATAATATTTTTTAAGAGTAAATATATCGTTTGTTTGGACCCTTGTTCACTGTGTCACCACCACTTCTACCCGTTAACAGCTGTGTTACGCCGTGGAGATGATCAACTTTCTTGATTCCTTTCTTGGAATTGCTGCGAAAATCTTCGTTCGTAGCGGGATGGTGGTTTGATGGAGATAATGGCTCGCTCTTGGCTTAATCTCTATCTTCGACATCCAGCCAGTGGACGGTTTAACCTGAAAAATGCACAACGCGCTCTCCGAAAACGACCAGCGCAAAGTTGGCATTGCGTATAGTCGCTTAACGAATGCTTCTGACTCTTCCACTACGATGCGTAGTATAAATACTTAAGTACCCGGCGCTATTATAAGCTCTTTGTCAATAAACATTCGATAACGATAGCCAATAGACAACATCAGCTTTAATTACAATGACCCGGTTCATTTACCTCATCCCAAATATATACACGTAATGCAAGATAAATATTAATTTGCTTTATTTACATCTAAAATAAAATTGGGTTTCTAACCGCTTTTGTTACTTTATATTTCCAACTCCCTTTAAGCTTCGCTACGGCTAAATAAAAATCCAACTGAAATGAAATCATTAATGTCCTTAACTTGTTTAATTATCTGGCCAGCAGGAATATTTTTAGTTATAAGGATTATAGGATTAGGTTTCTTGTATTCCTTATTCGATATTCTTAACTCCTCTTTATATGAGCAACCATTAGAGGTAAAGCACGGAAGGAAGTAGTACAATAAAATTGAAAGAATTTCATCATTCGAACCACGAATCGGAAGTTCCCTTCCACAATTGTAATTACCGTTACAAGGAGGTTTCTCGAAGGTTACTAACACAGTTTTAAGTGAAGTGAAGTTAGAGGAAAGATGCCTAATGAGCTATAAGGATTTCAAACAAAACCATTGTATGCAAGTTCCTTGGAAAGTTCATAAGGAGATTTCTAGCGATAGAAAAAAATTAGGATGTTTAAGATATTTCCAATACGTAGGTACTTCAAGGATGGTTTTGAAGGTTTTTAATGAAAGCTCGTTCTCTTGTTGAGGAGGATTTCATGAGGGAGTTTTTTTAAAACTTTCCATTGCGGTGGAGGCTTCTAAGAAGGTATTTCTAAGATTCTAAAAAAAGTTTCTCAAGGAGTTTTATATTAGAATTGCTATGAACGCCTTAATAAGGTGCTTAGAAAGATACCCAAGATGTTCCATTACTTGTAGATAAATTTCGAAGCTAGATCTCCTTTTCCAGAATTAATTTCTAGTGTCATATTATAAAGTAACCAAGTCAAGTGCTCCTGTGCTAACAATAAGTTGGAAAAACACCAACTTGGAACACCAGCAACCTCATACTCAGCAAGGGACGGATTCCCATCACTCTAAAAGACCAGGTCGCAATCATTCAGACCCTAGCCTACTATTGGAAAGATGGAACACAAATATCACACTTATTGAAACGCAAAAGGAAGTGAATATAATCTATCAAAAGTGCCAAATGAATCAAAATGCGAAAAATGTTCCTACAATTCTATAAATTTAAACAGAATGCATTTAAAGGTAAAGGAAGAAAACAAATCAAAATCATTTCCCACGTGTAAATTGTGAAACATTCCAAATTCTTTTAAATCAAGTACTTACTGCCCGCCATAAGTATCTGAACACCCAGTATACATTGACCAATTTTGATGACATTTTCAGGACAGTATTATTTATTCCGTAATAGGAGACAGGGTGTTCATTTACTTATAGCGAATGTATCTAGGATCCTGAACCATTAGACAAAAGTTGTACTTCAAGATGCAGACCGCTAAGTAATTTTAAAACTTCGACTTCGGCATCTACTTAACTTTACACGGTAAAAAATAATTAGTTACATTCAAAAAAGGCAGACTCGTATACCAAATATTGAAGTTGCTAATCGATCTAAATGAGTTAACATCAAATGGAAATGAGCAAATTGAATTTCAAGTGAAACAAGCCAATACATTCAAAGACACCCCTTAGTTACACGCAGCTGAAGGCAACATAATTTACAGTTAAGCGAATAATTACAATTAGAACTAAGTACATTACCTTTTGTTACAGCACAAAACTTACACGAAACCTGAATTTGAAATGAATGTAAAAAGCCAGTGTACCTATTTTTTTTATACTCGCTGACGGAGAGAGTGACGTATTTTCAGTCCGTAAAACGGTGTCTCTATTTACGCTAATGGTACCCATAGCTTGAATTATTAAATCGAATATCTCAGTTTTTGGTTACATACGTTATAAATTAAAACTCGAAAATTGAACTTACTGCTGGCGTATACAATGTTTTTAAGTAGGTGTAGTTTAACTCCATACATTTCAATCGCTTCAAGGTGCTAATGCTGAAATGAAGGAAGAGGAATATTTAAAAAAACGATCTTTAAGGATGTTGAAAATACGATAATTATTTTCACAAATATCAAACTTACTTTAATGAAAGTCATTTGATAACGTTTCCATTCTGCTTGGAGTATAATCTTTTTGTTCTAAGTAGAGAAATTAGCTGTTATTTAACTGTGCAACTCCCATTTTGTAGCTACTTCGAACTAGATTAGCCCAATCTAATCTGGCATCTCATGAAAGTGGGTCTACGTCCGCGAAATGTTGGTATTTCAACTCTTAATTGCTCAGTTCCTTTTGCTTTGTCTGTTCATATATTCTCCAGTAACTGGATGTTGATTACGATGTCTCGTGAAACATAATTCAATTCAAAATTCAAAGTATAGAACCAGAAGATTGTGAATTTTGAACGCCTTTGTCTGGCGAATGGCGGTGAAATTCCCAAGCGTTGGTCCCTTAATAGTACGACAGGCATAGTAAGTTGTTTTCTTACGGCAATAAACAGGACTTGTGTTTTAGAGACCACCACCACGCAACCATGGATTCGCATAGATTAATATACAGCTTTTGAGTTGCCATGCACGTATACCATTAGCTTTATGCGCCTTTAATGGGGGTTAAAGCAAGTAAAGGGTAAAATATGCCAAAGGACGGTTTGATTTATTTATACTATCCCTTACATCCCTTAGACACGTAAGGCTTTGTAGAACGCGCCGAAACAAGTCCTTTGTCGGTTTACAGATTTAGTAGAAATTATTCACTGTTAAGCCCATTAAACCGATAGCAATCACCAAATGGTAGCTAATTGATAAATGTATGCATCTCACCAAGCTCTTTAAACCTAGGTCTCATTACATTTAAACATTCGCTCTATTATTAAATGTTGGCTGTCGACGAAATTACTTTAACTAGTACAAACGGCCGTAGAAGGATATTAAGCGCTAAACTGAGCTATTTATTTTCTTGTTTTCTTTTTTCATTTCGAGTCGCATTTGGGGGAAATGTTTGTAAGAGTTCCATTTGAAATAAGTTACGACGTGCAATAACGTTAGCGTAAATAAATTTAATGGAGAAGTTCGCTAAAGCTCGCCCTTACTTCGTCTGCTTGGCCGCAATGTAAATTTGTGATTAATGAAAGGGTTTTACTACACGTGATCTAACTAATTTCCTTAGGGTTCGTGTTCTGATATTAAATTTAATTAAAACGGCAGAAGTCGCCGGTTAGTATATATCAAGTTTTGCAAATGAATTTAACAGGAAATGAGAATATGCGATTTAAAAGGAAACATCTATCCTTGGTTTGCTTACTCGTAAACTACTGCAGTTGTCTACATAGTAAAGCCATAGAGATTAGCTGCACGAGTTTATTACTACCAACTTGTTTTGTTTCGAATTTAATATGCAACATTTGACCACATGTTATCAGCTGAATTGTGCGCTGTAAAATTCAAAGACCATAAAATGCCATGCGGTACGTATAAAGTATAAAACAATTTAACGATAACGCATAAAAAAGGACTACCGAAGTTTGTTGCCGATTATGTGATTTCAAAATTAGAGTGCGTCATCTTTGACGCTTTAAAACTTTTTTACGCAAATTGTTTATGCTTTCCCAGCACTAATACGTACGGATTTCTGAAAAGGAACCCTTTCGTGGCTAAGAAGCGACCAAATCGAGCGTCTGGTAGGTAATTTCTCTAAGCTCTCTTTGCAACTAATCCCCGCAAAGGATCTTAATGGCGTTTTCTTATATGAAGTATATTACAGAAAAGATTTTCTGAAATTCAGCATGAACGGGAAAGTTATTCTGACAATAGAAAATTGCCTTTCTTATCCATTCAATGGGAGAAAGTACGACGTTGCAATTTTTCCTTTGTTGATTAACTTTTAATTATAACTATCTTTTCTTTACTGTTCACTGGCGCCGAGATCATTAATTATAGACGAAATAACAATGCAGATCGTGAGGGATCATTTTCGAAGTTGCTGCGTTATAGAAAATTTATGATCGGCCGTTATGTTGTCGTCCTCGCTTGACATTTAGAATTAACAGTCTCGAAAATCGCGCGGAATGAACTTTGTAAAAGCAAAAAA
The DNA here is from genome assembly GCF_008802855.1 of Photinus pyralis. NCBI lineage: Eukaryota > Metazoa > Arthropoda > Insecta > Coleoptera > Lampyridae > Photinus > Photinus pyralis. The sequence continues at coordinate 26,006,714 of NW_022170819.1, read as the reverse complement.
AGGGATACAAATCGATTTACATACCTACCTAGGATCGTTATGACTGTCGCAAGTGTCTAATGAAATCCTAGCTCGCAAACTAATTTAACAAAGTGGAAGTTTAAATGGAAATTACGTAATAGTTGTCCTACTTACTAACTTACCGACGCATCAGTGGTTTTGTGGTTAAATACCTACATTTGACTAATCTTCAAAATCTCGGTTGACTTCAAATTTTCATAGAGTGGGAACCCTGACCTGCACACAAACGTTGACCAACTTGGCGATTTGATGCATTTTCGCATTTCACCTTTGCTACGTATCCCTTACCTCTTCTTTTATTTTTTATGTTATCTTGTCAACGAATGACATATTATAGGGTGCATGAATGAGGTAACATTTTTTACTTCAGCAATTGATTATTGGTCGTAATGTAGCAAACGGCAAAAGAAGTTGAAGTCAGCGCCTTTTTTTAGTTGTTTGGCCTTTGGCATATAATACAAGATTTATGGGCTCCACAGAAATAATTAAAAAAATCTTCTGCCAAAATTTACTTATTTCGATGGATGTCTACTAAGCATTTTCTACACCACTTACACCATCTTTCCACCTACCCGAACGGCGCATACCACCCCGCATGCAATATGATCGACTACCATATTTTGGGTCAGATTTCAACAATAAAAGTAATATATTGGATTTGTATGCCATTTTTCCTTGTTAGTATTTAAACATTTCCGGAAAAAAGGGTTTCTTAGAAAGAAACTTGTTTTTTTCCAAAAAAACCGGAAACTGGAAACTTTTGAAAAAATTGGTACGATAATTTTCTACCTTTTCGCATTTATACGTAAACAAAACGGCATTGAAATACACTTATGGCCGTTTGCACAGACAAATTTAAGCAGAGCTTAGCTTAAGCGTAGCTTAAAATCTATGGTAGTTAACCGTTGTCTCAATAATCATTACCATGGATTTTAAGCTACGATTATTCTAATCTCTGCTTAAATGTGTCAGTGCAAACGGCTATTATTGTCTAGGAAATAGCCCACGTGTCTGCAGCCCTTTGTCCGGTAGTGTTAAACTTTTATCGAACAAACCGGTAGCGTGCACGTGCCTTTGCTAGCGTGACTGTTTTTTAATATTGTAACTTGGGGAGAGACATAGTTTTTTTAGTCCAGAAATTTTAATTGGGGGTTCAAAATCAGTGTAAAAGAAGTGCCTAACATAGTTATGTTATTGGATAATGGAAATACGCATCCAATTTTTCCCCAAAAAATCCAATTTTTCCTTACCTCCGCAAAAAAACTGGAAAAAAAACAGGTTTTTTCCAAAATTTTCCGGTTTTTTACCGACCCTTTGAAACACTATGTGCCATGTAATGTTTCCCGATAAATGTGGAACCGGGAGGACGTTCACTGTGTCCTTTTTTCGAGCGAATGCATACATAATTAATGTCAGTACTCAGGACCCATGAACTACGAAAACGCGGACTGCTACTAGTGACTAAGTGGATTGATAAAGACACTAAACCTTCCCCATACTTCTTTGCTGCTAGTGGTTGAAATTGATAGTGATTCACAGAACCACTTGGAGGCTCAATTGGACTCACTGACAGGTTTCTATTATAATAGGGGTAGCTCAGCCTATAGGTCTGCTTACAGAAGCAACATTTAAGGCACTATTTGACCTTACTATATCAACTGTAGCAAACATTAACACATTGGCCCATATGAATAAAAGGGAGCATATGCTTGTACTTGCAAAATTCAAAGTAAATACTGGGAAGTGCTCCTTCACACTGGGCGACTTAGCAGCGCTGTTGAGCAGCAGGACAGAACGCAGTGCAGCGCTGCTAAACAGACCAGTATGAAGGGCCACTTACGAGTATTTACTTTGAATTTGGCAAGTATAAGCATATGCTTCCTTTTATTCACACGGACCATTGAATACAACCAGTGCAACTTTCTTTGAAACAATTCGCGAAAAGATAAAATTAGAATATGCATCAATTATTTCAGCTAAGTGAATATAATATACAAGCAAGATGCGTAATTATTCCACTTCCAAGTACAAATATCTGATAGCTTCGCGTATGGTTTCACATGGGTTAAAGTCCATCCCTGACTATCTGTATCTGCATTTATTCATACCAGGAGCACACACGGATTTATAAAGGATTATAGCTACTTGCAAATGTATTTCTAATTCAATTAATTAATATTAATTGAAAGGAATTTACTTTGTAGTGGGGTACGTATTCCGAAAGTAACTTTGCTTGCTTAAGTTGCACATTTCTACACCTTTCCTCTGCCAAAGGATATCTTTGACCATCCATCCAAACGCTTTATTTTCAAGTTAAAAATTAACCATTCCTTTCGGCTCCAGCTCTAATCAAGTTTTCCTAAAATTCATTGTTCCTTCTTAAATTTCTCTCGAGTTTTCTTTGGCGTATTCTTGAGTTTCACCTACTCGTCTTTCTTAAGCTTTTAACCAATTTTCCGATATGATTTAGTATCATAGAGTGTTCAGGAGACCTAACCTTGAATTCCACGACCAAATTACCCTATCCCGGAACCAAACCACGATCAAATTACTTTAAACGACTTTGAAACTTCAGAATAGCCTGACAGCAAACCTCCGACCAAATAGCGCGGACGCAAACCTCTCATACTCCAGCGCAAACTTCAGACACTCCCATCAGATTACTGTACCCCAGGCGCAAATCTCCGATCAAATTACATTAACTCTCACGCGCAAATCTCTTGAAGCTAGCGCGGTAGCTCAGGTGCAAACCTCGCTAGCGCAGTTCAGAACCACTCAATCCTAGTAACTTTTCTAGGGATTTTCATCTAGTGTGATTTATAATCGGCCGTACACTACCATCGACAAGAACCCTCGACTCAGGCGCAAACCGACTTACTTTAGCTCGGACGCAAACCTCCGATACTTTATCTCGAGCGCAGACCTTGACCCCTTGACCTTGACGTTAGTACACGCGCAAACCTCGCTACCGCAGTTCAGAACCACTCAATTCTAGGGGGATTTTCATCTAGTGTGATTTAGAATCGGCCGTACATAATGTGCTAGATGTAGTCCAGGTATTTCTGAAAGAACTTTAATGACACTGGAGAGCTTTCAAACGGTGTAGGGCACTCCTTCGGAAGCTATTTGCGCAACTTTCCAAAAACTGTCTTATGAAATAAGAAAAATCCTTGCATGCTTTGCAAAGCGCTCTTTTACGGTTTGACACTCTTTCGTGTCAATATCCATGATGAACGCTAACCCCTTTTATAAGAAGAAAATACCTGGGATTGAACCAAGGAAATTCTAGGATACCCTAGGACAAAAGTCACATAATTAATTGGAGAAAGAGAAGAGTTAAATGCAGTAAATGTAGGAATAATCAAAATCAACATTTCTGTAACCACTTTTACCAAGTTCAACGGTAATTTCGTCGTTCCTTGATTATATTGCTGCGTGTATTGATCCCAGACCAAAAGAGACCATACACAAAACATTAAAAATCTAGCTAGCTCTTCAATTTTACTTTTCCCGGCACAGATCCGGCACTCCCCCTTCACTTAAAAAAACTTTAACATCCAATGAAACTGGCTAGAAGCGATAACAGCCAATAGACGATCCTTAGATACTGCGCGTACACACTCAAATTTATGATATAAACTTATTTAATTCTAGGAAATTCTACCAAAGAATACAATTGTTTTTAATGATTACACTGACTACATTACCTCCGAAACGATTATCTTTATCTCTTATAAATAAAAGAAAGCCTAATAATCTAACTCGAACTGTCATATTAGGGCTAACAAGCAACTTGACAACTTGATAAATAAAAATTAACAAATAAAATACCGAGTCCGTTCTAAATGTCACAAATTCAAATATAACGTCGTAACGGACGTTGTTGTTTACACAACAATATGAATAACAACAAGGGTAGTACGGTAACGGGAGACCTGCAACCTGCCAACCTGATGCATCGCCTTGGAGATGCTATTAAAGTGAAGAGACTCGGAAAACTGTCGCAAGGCACAAGTCCAGATTTTCACAAGCTGCTGTAGCTGATTGTGGCTTCGAAGAAATGAAACATCCACCTTATAGTCCAAATCTAGCACCCTGTGACTATTTTTTGTCTCCGAATTAAAAAAAAACACTAAGAGGGACCAAATTTGTGGACAATGGACGAACTTACAGCAGCCATTGAGGGTCATTTTGCAGAAAAGTCAAATGAATATTTTTTTACACTACCTATTAAAGATGTTATTGAAACAGTGTTACACTTCAAAAGCTTTTGTTTTCATGCCTAGTCGGGAATATAAAAACGACTCTTCATACGTCCTGGGGTAGAAATTAAAGGTATTATTCCTCTCCATAGGGGTCGTGTCGTTCACTTGGTTTCAATGTCCAATGCAGAAACTAGTATCTTGCAGAATCCGTGAATATTTCAACATTTTAGAAAATCCAAAGAATAGTTGGAACAGATATGAGTACATTACTAATTGCGGATCACGTCGCTGAGTTACGCAGGAATAAGTCCCGAGTTTCATAGTGGGTGTTGTGACATAAACAAATCGCTTTTAACGCTCCTAAAAAATACAATCAGGCGAAACTGCCTTAAATCGTCCGAATTTAATTAAGTCTGTGTTTTGTTTACAAATTTAAACGCGCCTCTACAATTTGTCAGCTGTCAAGGTAAATCTTTACAAATATCCGCTGTCAAGGAGTATAAGGTAAACATATGAATCGCAATCATTCAACCGTACAAGAATTTATGTTTACAATTCGTAGCTGTAACACGTCCACTAATGCAAAACATAGTAATCATACTTATCCCCCGGAGCATCATAAAACCAAAGATGATGCCATATGTTTCCATATGGCCACCAATTCCCCAAGGCAATAAGCGGTCCGGCTCGTTGGAACTTTGAAACATTGAACTTTATTATTCATTTATAAGAATTTAGGGCTTTGGAAATGGAATTAATAATAATATTAGTAGAATTTATCAGCATCGTTAAGTCGAAGTTATTGCGCACTTTTGTACAGGACAGGGCGAAATTAATTTCTGCAGATAACGCTAATAAATTTCACCTTTGCTTATAAGGTACCTATAAACCGATCAATACCGTTTGGTATCGGAACTTTCGAAATTTCCATACTGTGTACGATCGTTAATTAAATTAATGTCTTCTGCTTTAATGGAATAGGGGCTTTCTTTTAGTAATAAACTTGCACGATCTTTCCAATTGCTCTCTGTTATTAATAACGGTGATTGGATTTTAAATTAAATTAGGCATATGGTCAGAAGTCTGGATTTGCCTTCAACCAGAAATATCGAAGCTTCCGTGATAGTCAAAATACTTATGATTGGATTTTGGAATTTCACAAAAAAATAAACCGCGACAGTGTGGTATCTTAAATCAGTCTAGGACCGTCTTACCCCAAAGCTCTACTACACTTTTATCTAAATGAAAGTTTCAAAGAACAATAACCACGTCAACTGAACTCCAATCGTCGAAAATAGACAAACAGATAACAGACTGACTAGAAGTCTAAATTAACAAAAATTCCCAAATGTCTCAACACAATTTACCTAAGTGAAAGAATGCGAATTGAAACATAGCTAACAGTAACAGGTGACTTAAATTTGCTCTAAACCATTTTATGAAAATGTAACAAACCTGAAAGAACACCGGCGGTTTTCCTAACAAAGGTTGACAAAAAAAGTAACATTTTTTGTTGTGAAACTTGTGACACTGCTGACTGATGGGGGATTGGCAAAAAGAACTCAAACAAAATGTTTCTCCCTCGCTCCCCTTGACTATATCAATATAAACACAGGGGACGTACAAAAGCTTCCTCGGTGCTGTTCTGGCTTTGTATTAGTTTTTTAGGGGCTTCAAGTGCTGACAAATTATTAATCGTGTATAGTTTGTGTCATCCGTGTATTATGACGTCACCACTGAGTATGTTTATATAGCAGTTGCATAGCATTGTATTCTACTTTGATCTTTGACTGTGATATTTTATTATTGTACATTTGTTAGTTTTATACATATTTGTTGTTATTATATTTATTTAGTGTATTTATGTGATGTTAGATTTTAGTAGTTTACGATATACACCTTGTTATTACTGTTACCACACATTGTAATTGACGGGTCCTATATCCAATATGCAATCAACCGGACTAATAAACTATTATTATTATTAAATTATTATTATCATCTTGCGATCAATGGAAGCGAATACGTATATTTGACTCACGAGTCTGTGCCCCTGCGTCCATTGATTTGTGAATCAATTTCAGAAGTTTTTTATTCATTTCGCACACTTGACAGATGTTACAGTGTGAAATTGAATAAAAACTCATAATTTTATGCGTAAGAAAAGACAAGAAAATATAAAAAGATATTACGTACACAACCAGGCGATGTCAGGGAAACCTTCGGGACCAAAACCTTGGTATAAATACGTGAACTAAATTAAGAAAGGCAACAAAAGAACTTCTGCAAAAGATTTTGTAACAATAAAGACCACGTCCCGAATTTCAAGACTCTGGAAGCGTCATATTTTTTCTAAAAACAACACGTTGTCACTTTGGACAAATGTAACAATATTACTTTGAGATAAGCACACGATAAGCTCAGGCGGAGTTTATGTAAGCCGGAGTGAATATCTGGTTCACCCCCGGGATCGAAAAACCGAAGCTTTGCTTCCTTAAATAGTATTAAAAAAATGGACCGCGACAAATCAGAGTGAGGCGAGGCGGCGAAGCCGCCGGAGCCGAGCGTATGTTTCATCAAAACCAAAAAGTGATAACAGTATTTAAAATCTTATGTGAATTATGTGCAGATCTGGATGCAACAAGTTGAATAGAAATTTTCACAAAAGTCACTTTGTATAGGTGATGTTTTCATAAACAATATTCCTCACAAATTCATAAAAATATCAATTCAGTCTGCTTAATAGCATTTTCTTACCACACCAAAACGGAAACTGAGAAATTGTCTTTGTTGAACAGCGAACAGTGCGAGACGCAGCCGAGCTATGCACCGTTACAAATCAGAGCGAGATGAGAGCCGCCGGAGCCCAGCGTACATATGACAAGATAAGTTTTTCTAATTTTGGGAACACTTTTTGGGTATGATGAGACATACTCGCCTCGCTCCGATTTGTTACGGTCCATAGCTCGGCTTCGCCTCGCACTGTTCACTGTTCAACAAAGACAATTTCTCAGTTTCAGTTTTGGTACAGTATGAAAATTATATTGAGCAGAGTAAATTGACAATTTTTTCAAAATTGTGACGAATATTTTCTTTTTGGAAACATCACTTATGGAAAGTGACTTTTTTTTGAAAATTTCGATTCGTTTCCAAAATACAAAATATTCCATAACTTTGAAAAAATTGTCAATTTAGTCTGCTCAATATAATTTTCTTACTGTACCAAAACTGAAACTGAGAAATTGTCTTTGTTGAACAGCGAACAGTGCGAGGCGAAGCCGAGCTATGGACCGTAACAAATCGGAGCGAGGCGAGTATGTCTCATCATACCCAAAAATTGTTCCCAAAATTAGAAAATCTGTATGTGCAATTATGAGCTGATCTGGAATAGAAATTTAAAAAAAACAACTTTGTATATATACATATGTGATGTATCCAAAAAACAAATTTAAAAGAAATGTTAATTCAGTCTGCTCAATATCATTTTCTTACCGCATCAAAACTGAAACTGAGAAATTGTCTTTGTTCAAACCTCATAGTGCGTGTTGACATCTGACAAACGAAAAACATAAATCATTTTACACTATTTCTTGCAGTAGTGTGGTAAAATGAAAGTGCGCGGTAGGTAGGTTCATCTAATTAAATTGTGCAAAAATCGTATTGCGCCGAACATAGATTACATCTCCAAAAATTAATACACAAACGTATAATACCCCTCTTTTTGGCGATATCTGTGGAAAATATACTCACTCTAGCGCAGTCTTGAAATGCGAAGCATTTTTACCAACCTATGTAATGAGATTGACCATTGACATATCGATGCTTTTTTGAACCGAATCAAATTTCTTTTCCCGTTTTAGAAAATTGTAACAAACATTAAGCAAAAAAATAACAAAAAAAAATAAAAATATAAAAAAATATAAAAAAATTTTTTAAAAATGGACAAACGGTAAACCACATAAAGAAACAAAAAAATAATAAAATAATTTAAAAAAAATATAACAAAATTTAAAAAAAAAAATTTTTTTTAATTCTATACGGTAAACAACAAAAAAAGGCGTACGTTAATTAAACGGCGCCGATAGGTCCGTAAGGACCTATCTAGTTTTTTATTCACTAGTAAAAATAAGCAAAATGGGACATGTGGTGGCCAAAAACTTCAAATGGCAGCTATTTAACGGCAGCTCGTTAAGTTTGGAATTGTTTTTTCAAATTTTTGGGAATTTCGAGATTTTTAGGGTTCGAACCATTCAGGCATAGAAGGTCTACGGAGTGTCACATTTAGAGGGCTAGACTTTCCAATAAATTGCATGGCCGTTCGGATTGTAAGCAAAAGTCTATAAGCAATTGGTGGAATTAACAATCGTCTTTTCACATCACATTTTAAAAATATTTGGAATTATACAGGGTACGCCTACAAAGTAGGGCGTCAAAATGGTACATTTTTTTAAATAGAATCCCCTGTATTTGAATGCATTTTTGAATTCTACATGTAATTTTACGTCTTTTTTATTATATGATTAATCCGAAAAACTAGTAGTTTTAAAGATTCGAAGCGTCAGAATATTGTCAAAATTATTACTTAAATTTTGATTCCAAGTTTTATATCTTTTATCCTGGGTTAAGTAAAAGTCAAATAAATAGATCTACTATGAAACATTAAAAAAATAGCTTACAGGGTGTTTTTTGGTAGGTCCAAAGTTGCAAAACTTCATATTCAAAATATCATTTTTTTTTAATGAAAATCTGTACAATGGAGTTGTAAATTGTATGATTTCATGAGTGATTTTGTCTTCAATACAGTTTGAAATTTTCCTAGAGAGGTTATGGATTAAGTTAGATAGATGGAAGGAAAGTGAAGACAACAATGGAAAAAAGGTGCGAGATATTAATCAATTTGACTAGGGTTTTTTAGTTTTTAGACGATCGTGTGCGACTGTTGAAGGTAAATCCCAACGTAATTAAGGGAGATCAGTTGGTAAATTGATCAAAAATCTATAATTCCAATGGTTTGGTTTTGTATTATGTAATTTTGATTTTGTGTTCTATTTAAGGTGGGAAAAGTTGTGTAAACAATGTCATGTAGACGTTATTTCCGTCTAAACATCAAAAATAATGGCGAGACATCCTGTACATATTTCGATTTATTAACTAAATGTGAAGGATTATTTACGAATCTTGTTCGCTTCATTTTGAAGTTGTGTTTCAGTCCTGGTTTTAGTGTTCGTTTGTTTGTTACGAATGCATAATTTTTGTTTAAATGTTATCGCTTTTGTAATTTATTCAATTTAATAAAGATGCTTTAAGTAATGCACATTAGAACATATTGCACGTTTGGTGCGTTCCGTTGTAATTGGCCATTTATTTGGAAAAATTCTTTTATAGTGTATTTTATGGTAGAAGTGCTTTTTCCTTAAATACTGGAGACAACGAAAAACGAGGCTGCTAGTTTCGTGACGGTTGGAGAGCGTGTACATTTGTTTACCCACAAATTTTCTAGAAATAAGTCCTATTCATTTTGTTGAAGACGTAGTTCCTCTTTTTTTATAATAAATTTGTGCATAGTGGTGTAAGCAGTTTAATGCGTGTTGAAAAAGCACGTGGTTGTAATGTTCAGCGAGGCATTCTGTTAAGGTTCTCTTCTTGCTAAAAATTATGTATTTATTTATTCTCCCTCTTGTTCTGGGCCCTCAACAAGCTTACGCCCAATTACAGAGTGGCCCGCATAATTCTTTTTCGAGGTGCTCCTGCAGAATTCCGGTATTAACCTTTCGAATTAGGGAAACTGCAAAAAAACCAAATTCGGAGTAGCCGACAGAATGCTCGAAACTTCCCTTCTCTGCAACAGATGAAAAATTAATCAAAGTTAAAAGTTTCTACCGTCAAAACAGCTACCCAAAATGTATCATCTTATTCATCACGCCAATTTTGTTTTGCCATCTAATTCTGTGCTATAAAGCAAAGTTCGGAACTTGTCAGCATCTGTGTGTGTGTGAGTTAAGTGCGCCTAATATCGCAAACCTTGTACGACCATGGATTATTAATAAAACTAAGACATTTTAGGATTTCTTATTTTAATTTTCGCCCTTATGCGTGCGGGGTAATGTGTCCAAACAAACTTTTTAAATTTTTTTGGCATATTATCATGGTAAAAGTAAATCGGATAGGATTTTATTATATTTATTGGAAACATACAACAAAAATGAAACGAAAATCTTTACATTCTATGCAACACATTCGCTTTTCGGAGTGTAGCACACAAACAAGCCACTTACAAGTTACGCAAATTTGCCTCGATTTCGTGTCTTTGGATCTTGCACAAAGGAAACATCGACCTTCATTTGCATCTTGTTTCACTGAAGTTGTATCTTCATGTTCGGGTACAACCTTCAAAATGTTCTCCTTTGTACTTGCCTTCATATCATTGTGATTTTTGAATTTGAAAATCATATGTTCTTTAGCCAAATCTTTTTCCAACTGAAGAAGGAATATTGTTCTTGCATCCAAGTTAATGGACCCGTCATTTGGAAGTGTCAATATCTTGTATGCATTTATACCAGCAATATCAATTATATGGCAAAAAATGTGCCATGGGTCTCCTAAGAGTTCTTCTTTGTGTAGTTAGTATAGTTCTGTGACATTTGATCGGTTGCAATGCAGAACAATATCTGGTTTGTTACTTGACTCTTGTAATGATATGACATTTTTCTCCTGCTGTGGAAGTTCAAATCTTTGGAGTAAATACCAGTGCCTGCTCCTTCCATTGCTTTAGATCTATCCGTGAAGATGAATATGTCTGGTTTGTATGCATCATCCTCATCAAGAAAGAAGTGATAGTTTTTCCCTAATATGAATTGAGGAATGAGTGAGTCCGGCCGCCCTAGGATAGGCAATCGCTTAATGTCCTTAATAAAAGTGAAACTAAAAAATATCTTGTATGAGCTAAAGCAAGCTAATCGCTGGCGGATAGCCAGATTTTAAAAACCTTTGGGTTCGTTCAATCAATAACCGACCCTTGTATACATTTCTACGTAAAGAGGAAAGTAAGGACTTACGTAGCTCCTTCACTTCATGATTTAGATTGGAAAGATATATAGGAGAATTGCAACGTATCCGACAAATGAGTCTAGTTAAACATTCGTGAACGTACAGTTTGTGGTATGCCGCGTTATTCTCTATTATTAAGTGCTACGTAGCTGAATGTCAACTGAACTTATCTATTTCGCCAGAGTCTGGAGCGACAATTCTCTAAGGGAACGAACCTGCTTTTGCACAAATACAGTTCTGAAACGAGAAATAGATTTCACAAATGTATACGGCAAGGCGATGCTCATATCAATAACACATCGTATCACAGCAGCATTCTACTTCGCGCAGAGCGTGTGACGTTTTATTTGGTACCCTATTTTCCTTAATCTGATTTATTGAATGCCATGGGTTTATGAACGAATAAACAGTACACATTTCGCAGTTTCTTGTTCATGAGAAGTAATTTGAGAATGCACTCGTTAAACTTGTCTGCAAAGTTTTACGTCACGTACACCAAACTTCAAACTTAGTTTTACACCATCGCAATAGACAATTATTTTATTAAAATCCATTTTTCGACAAGTTCAAGAGGAAAATTTTCGTACAGTTACGAAACAACTTGAATGTGTTCTCAGACATACTTGTGGCGGCTGCTTTTCGGTTTAGATATTCCGTTTTTGTTTCAACAGTATCGCAGTGTACCTACCCCCAAAGTCGTAATGTAGCCTTCCGCAATTACAGAACTTTGAGCTTCAAACCGCAACATGTTGGAATATTTGAATATTAAGGCGGCATATTAATTTCTAACTCAATTTAATCTTCCAAGTTAATAAACCCCTGGACGCTTTTTGTTCTAATGGATCTAATCCCCTGTAAATGTAGTACGAAGGGTTTTACACGACATTTATAATCTATACCGATATAGGCACCCCAAAAACTTTCGATACGGTATGTTGTTAACAAACTTATTTAATATTGTATATCCATGCCATTTAACTAATTCCCTATACATTCGCCGATATAACAAAGTTGTCCAGTTGTCCATTTCGCAATAACGAGTTATGATGGAGAATTTCTCTCCGTTATCGAATTTTGTAACATTCCGGCGAACGTGTCTGCGGAAAACGTGCGTACGGTAAAGGCCACGCCAAAATTCGCCCCTTGTTGCGATAAAAGAACTCGGCCTTCATTTCGATCATGAAACTCGTTTACGAAATTAATGCCCGGAGTTTGTGTTAAATTATGTGGGTTTGTAGGAAGTACGAAATTTGAAAATTAATTTAATACAGTTCTAGTTGGGAGGCGGGCTGCCTATTAAAATTAATTTATGCTGACTAAATGTAAAATTGAGCATGCCTCATCCGAAACGTACTATCCATTGTAATTGCTAATTAGACTTAGAAATTCTACGGTTGTTCTCAATTATTGCCCCATAACGTAACTTTACTAATAATAAGTTGCAAATGGCATTTTCGGATATTGACAACTGGGACGAACATAACTGAATCAATAGTCGATCATTGAGGTTTTACGTATCCCTTATTGCAAGGCTATCATGAAAATTTATCCAAAATCGTTTCAAACACCCTGACATTTTCGTAAACAAAAAGGCGTTGTCCGGGTAATAATGTAATGAAGCGACCTTTTTACGTATTGTGGGTTGTTCATTTCAGGAAAAACGAGCAAGTTTGACGTCTTTCATTGGGTATGAAACTTTTACCGGCTTGCTTAATTTATAAAGTTGCTCTGCTTGTTATGAAGAACTTTTAATTACACGACTTAATTAACATTTATTAATTATCATTTCATTGTAATTCTCGTTTGCGTATGGAATGAGATGCATACCTAAGGCTACACCAGATAATGTATACTGCGAGGAGCTAAACTCCATCTAAACCTTGTACACTGACTGCCTATCATGCCAGATTTCCTACTGCTACATTTGTACTGTAATTATTCAAATTTACTGAATGTGCCGCAGGGGTTCCTTGAAATCCTTCTGATTTTCAAGGAGTTGAATTTGTGGAGCTGAAATGGCTATGTTAGTTCTTTCGTTGAAATGACAGGTCGATATTTGCGAAAAATGTTGATTTCTAAAGTGGAAAATTTCCAGTCATCACGCAAAAATTGTTTAAATTAGTTATCTGAGCGTCTTTACGCGAATGGGTCAGGCCTGTAATCCATTTTAGGTAAATTTAATTACCTATCTTTGTTTTATCTATATCGCAATCCGAAACCCATTTATTAATGGAGTACGTAAGTACGAATTAATTGAAACTACCTAGGTCTGATTGTAGTCTTTTTACGCTACGAGCATTGAAGTGATCGTATTAAGAAGTATTGTGCTCTGGATGAAATGCACTCGCTTTCGATTAGTTGGAATTTGGTTCCTGTCTAGAATAGAGATTAGATTAAGTTATACCTACTTTGTAAGTGATCCGCTGCGCTAAACGTCTGCATTTAGTAAAATGTGTCTTGGCCATCATTTTCAAACACGACCATGTTATGTTACGTTGCATGATGATGAAATGACCTCATGCCGAATTCGGAGTTGTAATCAATAGTCCTATTTAAAATAACTGAATAGGACCCAAATCCCCGACATCTCGTTCCCAGGTACCCGGAAACCTTTCAGAAAACAATGCTCTACAGAAATTAAAAGATCAAAATAATGCTTACAGGTTTATTTTTCATTTCTAATAGTCAAATAATTAATTGCAAAATCGGCTCTCAACATTTCGAGAACCTGCACATTTTATATAATTATGCGTAATACCTAGCCCTTATAAGTCAAAAATATTCAGGTTTACCTATCGTCTAAAATTAAAAAAAAAAAGAAATTCAGATTAGAACTACCCTTACAGTTGTATTTACCAGCATTTTTAAGGAAGAATTATTTTGATTGTTAATAAACATCAACAAAGCGCAACTCGTCTCCTAGAGCACATAAGTAAAGTCAGAAAGTAGGGTTTCTTAGTAACGAAGCGCCCAACTATTTGCCTCTAGATACAGGGTGTTCATCTGCAGAGTTATCAGATCACTAACAAATGAACGACGATTTTGTTAAGGAACCATTTTGTAGGCGTTCTTTAATTAATAAGCGTTTTAGAGAGTTAGAGAGATTATTCACTCGTTCGCGCCGCCAGAGTATTGCTGATACTAAAAGATTCTGATTAATTAGCGGTTGGGTTACGTTTGGAAGCAGTGCGTGATCGCTAGACCTAAGTAAAATTAAAGAATTCGAATTTGGTCATCAGTGCAACCAGTTAGCTTTCCAATTTAAAATTTGTATTATTTTAACTGGACATTTGAACATCCGGGACAATCACGTATATTTCGTCGATAAGAAAATTTGTACCGATTTCATCAAGGGCGAATGTCTGTGTTTTTCGGGCAAACTATCTTAGAAAATCCAAGTGCGAAGTATTAATTTGTACGCCAGTTCCCCGAGTTTAAAGTTAATGAAGTTAATATAGAGAAGGGTATTAAGTGACTGTGTAGCCAAAAAAGGCATAGCATGTAAGAAGACATAAAAAAATAATTCTGAAATACGCATTATCCCGTCACATAAATTGAAGTGGTGTTCGGTCAAGGCCAGATTAATTAAGCGCGTTTTTCTTTCGATGCGATGAGCTTCAACTATGTACTCGTTATTGAATAAAAGGTGGTTGAAATACAAGGAGAGTGGAAAAACGTCCGGCTTTCTGTGAATAAACAATTTCTAAAACCCGTTAATGATAAACTTTAATGTTAATAAAAGATGTACTTGTAATTAATAGAGACCAGGACCAACTGTTCGAAAAACTATACCCTAGAACTTTAGATTTCGCCGAAGAATGTTTGCCGTCGAAAAGTTCCACTCTGCAGCTTCAGGATTATTTTCTCAATTAAGGAGGACGTTCCGACCTTAGCATTGTGACACCAGCTTTAGCTACGAGATAATTCTGTACAATGATAAGAAAAATCGTTTATGATTGATTAAGGTGTTCGGATATTAAAGAAAAAACTTAGATCTGTTATATCTTAGAGCCATCATCAGATTGGCAAATTTGAAGGCGACCCTAGGAAAATGTGATTTTATAAGAAAAAGTAGTATCTCGTTTCAAGTCCATAGTCCAAGGTAGAAAATCTCCAAATTGATGGGTCCATCATTACTATTTAGGTAAATCGTTCTTTATTTTGTATTCTCTATACAGCCAAATTAAATGTAGTTCACAGTAAATCGTGGCCACGAATTTGATTGAGAAAATGTAAATTTGCATCAGCTGATTTTTAAAATTTTCAGTACAGCTTTTCAGAAATTTTGAGTCAATTTTCAGATAAATCTGGGGAAGGAGAAATTTCTTATAAGTACCTAACCGTAAATTTAGCTAGCCGTAGTTCATTTTATAAAATTTACAAACAATTTAAGTAATATTTAAAAATCTCTATTTTAGTTCATAGTGAGGTTAAAATCTCTTATTTACATGTATCCAAACTTTTTAATCCCACAAACCTACTTAAAGTATCCACAGTAAACTAAGGTACGGGCTCGAACATTCATAAATATGTGTAACGACCACCATACCATACCACCATAAGGTTTACATACCTACTTTCATAACCACCCGGTACTTGAACACCTGATATCTGGAGGCGCTTCGTTACGAAAACTGTGTTTGTTCTAGAAGTTGAAAATAGAAGGTAAAAGTAATTGATTTAAATTCTAGAGTTGTGTTTCAACCGCCACTGTCGGAAACAAAAGCTGTAATTAATTCGTCGTTTGCAACAGTTCTGGTCAAGATATTTTAATTATCCTTGTTGTGTCCGAAAGCTCTTGTGATCATTTAGAAGACGAGACGAATTCATATTTTAGAATTTCAGTCCCGTTAAGTAATTGTTAGATGATTTTGGTTATCTATGTTAATTTAAAACGAGCGTTAAAACTGCAAGGTCTTATATGTTACATTTTGAGAAATTTCATCTCGTCATTTAAGTGAGTATCATTAACAGTAGCTAAGTAAATGAGTTGCAGTTAACAGCATCCGATTAGGTGGTGAGTAGTTCTACTAGCGCGTTTAATTAATTGCGATTTTGGAACAGAATGACATCTGTATTACCTTATTAATTTCTGGTACTCTCCGTAAATTTATTTTGCAATCATACCGTTTAATTTTTGCTTTTACGTTAAGTTTACCGCACCGTATTTACACCTTTTGCTGTCTGTTGCAGTCGAGGTTGCAGTAATTATACTGGGATATTGTTTCGATTTCCTACATTTTATTTCCCGTAGACACCGCTAATCAAATTGCGTTTTGTTGCTTTTATTCCCGCTAGGGGACTTGCCGTATGAGCAGTGCGCCGTAATTTTCCTTTAGTTCTTCCGAAGTGACCGCCATCATTTGTTGATTTGCCACTGCTGCCGTGTAAGTTACAGCGAACTTAATTGTAATTTTCGTTAAATTAAACTTTATTTTTGATCTCACTAATTCTCCGTTTTATTTTAAAGCAATCGATTGTGCGTGGACTTTCAGGCAAAGTTCCTCGTATATGGAATAACATTTTGCAAACTACACGATGAAATCCGAAATAACATGAGCCAATAACGTTTTCTTAATTTTCTTACCTTGTATGCTCTTGGAAAAGAGTGATTTGATATGTACAGGAATGCGTAAAGACCTCAAACAAAGTATTTTGATTTCCCTTACGATATAAAAGTGTTAAGCTTTCATTTCTAGTTGACTGCAGTGCCAGATTCTAAACCGACCGGTCTCTGTGGAAACGTAACCGGTCTTCACAAACAGTCCGGAACCGAGAAATTGATTTAACAAATCCATATGGCCCTGCTATTCTCATGGCGCGCACTGCAACTTTATTCCAATGTCCAATGTTTATTCTGCATCCTATGCTAGTACGAATATCTGGGGAAAATATCCGCTCAAATGAACATCAATTTCAAGTGTTCCTACAGAAATATTACCCCATTCCAGATGTAACTTGAGAATCCTTGTGTGTTTTCTCATTTATCGTTAGTTTTAGGCGTGCCAGATGCGAAGTCTTTTGTGTGTGCATAAATGTCTTTACTAAAATTATGTTTAGAACACAGAACCAAACGGAATTGATACAAAATGAAGCTATGTTAGTTAGAAAGTGTTGAAATTTGAATACTTTTGAGGCAATTCTGATGCGATTTGGTAATGTTTGAATAAGAAAGATTTTATTGTTCATTAAACGGACGTATGTGCATTAATTTTCAGATCTCTGTAGCGTAATAACTTCGAAAAGACACGCACGACTGGAGTCTCTTAGTCCGTTACTTCTAATTCGCGTTTCACAAAGTGTCCTCGCAGATTTAACGAAGCGAAAAAGTTTTATAAGTGATTACATTTAAATAATGTAACTTTGCGCCCAGAACTGAAAAGTATGGAGGTACGTAAGCTTTTGAGTCGTGCCAATTTAATTTGAAAACTTTTCATTGAAATCCACGACCAGAACAAAAACTCGAAAAGTGCGCCGCTTATATAATCGAATTAGAAATTAAAAATTTAATATGGACATTACCTACTCTTCACCGGAACGAAGAGGGGGCGCGTGCTCAGAATTTTATTATAACATCCTCCCGTAAAATAATTTATTTCACGTTTACGCGTAACTAAACGTCTCTTCGGTATAATATTCACTTCATTGGAGTCAAAAGGTTTAATTAAAAATATTTTTTCTTCGCCTAAAGTGAGATACAGCCATTTTCACATTTCCCAAACTCAGTGTGTCACCTACAAACATATACAATAAAACTCCTTAATTTTCAGGTTGCAGATTAATGTAAAATAGACGGGATTTCTTTTGATCTTAATGATGTTCACTTTAAAAATGCGGTACCTACTAAAAAGTTCAATGAAACGCTTTTTTTAAATAAGCCATCTTTATGTAAATTAAAATTCTAACTTTGGAACGTCACAGTTATTGCCTCGTATAATTAAAGGGTTTGTAAAGGTAATTAATGTGACCTTATTACATCGATCATTTCACCTCGCAATTTACACAACACTAGAGGTCTATTATCACATAAATTCCCAAGGGTCTTAAAACATACTTTGGCCGGATTTCTTTTGCAACCTCAAATTCAAAATATGGAAAGAATTTGTTACGTTTCCGAGCAACTAAACGAATCGATGGGGTAGGAAATGCAACCACGAATTAAGCAAGCTCTTTAAAATTTGAAGGTTGTTGCTCACATCACGAAGGGTGGAAATGTCAAAGCCACTACACCACACTAGCGGTAATAGTAGTAAAAATTAAAACTACACTCGACTGCTTTTGGGGCACCGCTTCGTCGCGTAGAATATCAATCGCGTCTCGTGCTATATGTATTCCCGAGCAAACTTCTTAATTCCTTTACACGAATTTCGTTATCCTTTTCCTTGGAAATTTGAAGAAGTTGTATGTAATTCCAACGAAGTTTTAGGTTTTGGTTGCACTGCTATTAGAAAATAAGGGCAAGATGAATGCTTTTAATTTTCTTTTAATTCGGTGGAGATTTTTTCTCTTTAAATCAAGGTGGTTATTGAAAATCAACTTGTGTGGTTGGGGCAGCGATTTTTGCGTTTTTATCTAAAAGCAAAAAAGTGCATAATACCTCCATGACTTGTTCCAGAAATGCTACTATTTGTATTTAAGACAAGAACCTCCCTCGGGATGGAATGATTTTTGCTGAAATGATTAAATCGCAAAAAAACATCATCATATCTCGCTTCAGAACAAAAAATTACACGGAAAATGAGACTTCACTCGCCTAGCTTGTTAAATGTGCACTTGCCTCCTGCTCATCACTCCGGAAGGGAGTAGGCCACGATAAAGTTTCATTGATGTACTTATTTTTCGTTCAAAACATGCTATTTATTTACGGTACTAGATTGAAAGTGGTCTAATTTACGTCAAAATTCCAAAGTACTTATCGTAAATTTGAATATTTTGCAAAACAATTCAACTGGTAACGTTTCTTTCTTTCCATTTAACATTTACGACATTTAAGATGCATTTAATACCGGTTACGCCTTTTGTATATTTTCTCGTTAATCTGATGCTTTGGTATTTTCTTATTTTTCCTCTAGAGGTCACGCATTGTACCATTTTTAAAAAAGATGTTCCCTTTGTTTTCTACGTTGAGTATTACGATATTTGAATGACATCGCATTTTTACATGGAGCCGCTATTTTTAGTTTCGGGATAGAAGCCATTCATGTCACGTGACATTATTGACCTATTAGAAAATATTACACCTGAAGAATTACCTAATGTCCCTGTTTTAACTGCAAGTATTGCCGACATTCTTTTGGAAAATTATTGTTAATCCTGGAATTGCTTCGATTTCCCCGTTCCGATAACCGATTTGATCTACATTACGTTACTTTTGCGCTAAGAAAAGTTTGCTCGTGTTCATTTCCTTCGTTTCAAATCAATAAGTTTACTTTTGTTTCAAGTGTGTTTATTTCAAGTGTGTCAGAAATCCCAATTATGAGTCGCAAATCTGGACCACCCTGTACAACGTCCTATACTGTTTTGGAAATAATATTTTCAGGTTTATTGCAAAGATGGACATTAAAAGAGCAGAAAATTATTTGATTCCAAAAACAACACACTCAATTCTTTTTTTCCTAGGTTTAGTAACCCGAGGAAACTGCATTTTCGAACACTACAACAATTTACAGCCCAAACGTCGAACGGGTAAAACGCATATTAAGACCTCCACTGGGAGCACAGGCGAATCCCATACTAATCACTTCGGAATTCCCAATCGCCAGATATCGATATATTCGGAAGATGGCAATTAGAATTCCATGCGTTCTACCTTACACTTTCGGCTGTTTTCTTTACCCGACGTGTACTTCGATGCGGCTTATGAAGAAAAACAAAATGATCATATGGACACCGAAAATCAAGGAGAAGAAAGCTGCGCGGAAAATTGCGTGGTTAAATTCCATCAATAGGTGGAGCCATCTATCAAATCGCTTGTTACGGGGGTTCTTCGACAAGTAGTAAACCGTAAACAAAGCTAAAGTTAAGAATAAATCGTTACAAGCTTGCATTCGTACATAAATTTGCATCGACATAGATCAGTAAGCCACAAGTTATCATTTTTTTCTTAACACGCACATTTCTGCAGAAAAAGGGTTTTTGGCTGGCTGGATAATGTGGACACTGTATGAAATATTTCTATACATTTTCAATTTGCATAAATTGGAAAGGATTTCCAAAATGTTCTACACATTCATTTCTTACACATTTTTGAAACGTTTCCCTCATTTTCCCATCAAATATCGTTCTTCATAGAAGTTTCTACACGTTTTTGAAACATTTCCAAAATTAGTTTAATATGTTTCCAACATTTCCCGAACATCTCTATAATTTCGAGCAATTTCCAATTCTTATGGAAAGCTTTCAATATTTCTGAAGAATTTTTGAAACATTTGTGGAAGCGTTTCTAAAATCCTTTAAACATTTTAGAAACATTTCCAATTTTTTTGCACTTTTCAAACATTTTTGAAGCATCATACACAATTTCCTATACCTACAAAAATTTCCAAAATTAAAAAAAAGATGTAGTAAAATTTCTGCAATTTTCTACACATTTTCAACATGCTTCATTTGAGATATGTCCGTGCATTTCCGAATCTTTTATGTCAAAATTATTGACACATTTCGACACTTCCAAGACATTTCCAAATTTTTTACACATTGTCAACATTGTTTGAAGTTAACCGTAAGATTTCTAGAGCATTTTGGTTAACTTTTTTACAAAATTTTCAGTACCAAAAATTTCTTTCCTAGTGATTTCCATTTTAGAAAAATTTCTGAAGCACGTACGTTCTAAAATCTTCTAAGCATCCTAAACGCTTCTAGAATTTTTTTAATGCATGTCCAGTCAAGTATGTCTAAGATTATTAAAGTTTCCCATTTTTTTTGCACATTTTTAATACATTTCCAAAATTTTCCTAGACATTTTCTGGAAACCTTTAAAAAATCTTAAATATTTTCAGTACGCCCCTGAATTTCTAATACATACATTACCGATCCGATATGGATGTATATTTAGTGCAGTAGGTATAACATGGGCCATCCGAATCGTATTGCAATGGCTTCTGTGGACATTAGTTCTTCTGTGGCAACCGGAAAACAGTTCCCTTACGAAAGGAAAAAAATTATAACTTTTTTATTTACTAATCGATATCGATGCAAATTTAATCAGATCAAATGGAGTACCCCAAACAGCTGTGTATCATTAGCCTTTCTTTTCGGTTTTTCCTATAACTGTAACTTTCAGTCTGTCTTTCTCTCAATCAATTAACTAATTTAAATTTACTTTTACATCCCTGGATAGGGATGAATTGAACACAGAATCTTGACGACGTGCTTTATTTTTTAAGTGATTACTCGTACAATTCTTTATGAAAGCATTTACAAAAGCAGTGTAATTGAATTGCGCGTTTTATTATCTTATGGTGCTCGTTTTAGGTATTTTCATTGAACTTTTAGGAGAAAGCCAGAGATTAGACTGCGTCGTTGATTTTAAAACGTTATCAACCGGAACCAACGTAAATTTTCCATGTCTTTGCGGGAAGTTAGTTTGCAAATAATCGAAAAAAGTTTATTTTTAGGCATAAAGTAAGTTTCCTTTGGAAAATTTGTTTGGAAAACGTTGCATTTGGATTTTACATTTGTTGGGATAAGTTTAGTTTATCGTTTATGTTTGTCGTCTAAGATAAATTTAACTCAAACTCACTTCTAAGTTTGGTTGTTTCATGTTTGTGGAAGAATTGGACGTTCTTTTTCTGTTAAGTTATTTCGCTACCGTACCTTTGGAATAAGAAGTCGCAGCCATTGTATAGTGCACACTGAAAATGCATTAAATTGCATTTCAAACTGTATCTCTTTCCATTGAAAATAAACTGTTTTAGAAGTACGACCTTTTTATCCGCCCGCGTGAATTTGCGGTGAAAAACGTGGAAATTCAGACGCCACCAAAAACCACTTCAACTTTGATAAGTGAACTCGCGATTAAATCTAAAAATTCAATATTGCAAAACTTATCTTTTAAATTCTATAAGACTGTGGTTATTGAACCGAAGAAGCGACGGCGGGTTAGAAATTTTGCATACTCGTTAAAATTCCTGACGGTGTTTTCAAAGATTTCCTTTCGCAATTTAAAACTTTTTAATCTGATTTAGCGGATCCTTTATGGTTCCCACTACATGCGAGGAGATGTAATAATCTCTCTTATACAAAATCACTTTGAAACTTTAAAATCGATACGTCCTTTTATTGTGCGTACCTATCGTCACTCGCAAAACGGACGTTTCATTTTAGTTTGAAGCTTTTGACCGCACTCGCCCGACCCCTATAAATTGCAAACGTCGGGTAACGTCATTTGCAAGGTGGAAACGCTCTACGTCTACGGAAATGTATGGAAATGCCATGTCTAGCAGGTAGTTCTATTTTAATTATTGGGAAAGTGTGCTTCGTTTTATTTCCTTTCCATTATCCTGCATTCTATGCATATACCTGCACTAAATCGGTGAATTCGTTAGGAAAATAGACGGTTTTTATATGAATCAGCTGCAGTTGAATAGAACGGCGCATTTTATTCATCAAACCGGAAAGAAGGCTGGAAAATTAAAATAAAATTGAAGAATAACCACCCTAAATATTAGTTATTTATATAACAAGAGCGCGAAGTTCAATTTCGCGCATTGAGACTGAAGGTATTTTGACGAGGCGAATCCGAGTCAAAATATCAGTCAAATGCGCGAAATAACTTCGCGCTTGCGTTATATACAATATTTTTTCTACAACTGAACCGATTGTTAATTAAAATTGCTGTTTAAGTTCAACTTTGTCACGTGCGCGAAATACTTTTTATTATACCTGAATCACAATCTCCGTTTTAAACACTCAAATGCGTGCGAAAAAGGGCCTTTAAAACACACGTGCTTTAAAGTTGCTAAGTAACGATACTTCAAGTATGACTTTTGAAACTGTCATCTGGATGAAATAAAAAATCCTCTTAGGTCGCTTTCTGTAAATGCAGAACATTTCTTTGGCTTTTGTACCTATCCTTTGGTTGAAGCTTTCACAAACGCGCGTAATTTAGGGTATGCTTCCAAATCTGTTCCACTTTTTAATCGCAGCATTGCTTTAAAGTTTTGAATGAATGCACCAAAATATAGAAGATTTAAATACCTTTGACATTTCCTTCATATATGCCAGCATTATGGATGCATTTAAGACTGTATTCGTAAGTAACTTCCTATTCATCCATGGAAACAAATTTTCATATTCTTTATAATAGGCTTTACTGGAGTTGGATTTTACACCTACCAACGTTTGTTTAGATTTTACAACAATCGATTTAATGGACGGTGTATTATCTTTTTCAACGGAAATCGTTTAATTCACAAAGACGATGATTTTTATAAGCAAACGTCAAGTGACATTTCCATGGCAATCGTGAAATTACGAACACCCAGCCCACTTAATTAGACATGTATTCGAGTATAACGTCAATATGACTTCATTGTATTTCCTATTTTTAAATTATACTGCAGGTATAATAAAAAATACTATAAGATACACGTGTATAATTGGTCTTTAAAGCACTTGCAACGTTAAAGGCACTCCGCTTTGCGTCGTGCCCTTAAACTCGTTGCGCGTGCTTTAAAGACTTGATTATACACTTGTATCTTAATATACTATTTTTCACTGTTGACGATTTCGCGCACGTTGTCAATAGCAACCTTACTTATTAATTAACCGTTTAAAAATCTAGTACTTCGCGTTTCGAAATCCGTCAGAAAATGACAGGTTTTTTTGACAGTTGTAGAAAATAGTTATTTATGCAACAAGTGAGTAAAGTATATCTTTTTTTCACGAGAAGGAAGATTTGCCGCACGAGCCGAAGGCGAGTGCGCAAATCCGCCGAGTGAAAAAACATACTTTACTCACGAATTGCATACAAAACTTTTTTCACGTTCGTACCTAAAAAAATTAAAGCAATAGAATAACAAAATACTGATGGGTTTTATTTATAAATATTAATATTAAATGTGCAATTAGTGGGATTAACAATTTGAATCTTGGAAGCTGATGCTGGATTTACATCCATTAAATGAGTGACACTGACAGATTCGTCAACCTCTTTAAGAATATCATCATTATGCGCAGTGGAGATTATTGAGTTGGAAATATTTCGGTAAGTTTGATTTGTAAAAATTTTACTCGCGCTGTCCATTTTAGTTTGAAAAGGTTCATCGACGAATCCTTGCAACGGCGCTCGACTTCCAACCGCCGTGTTTCTTTAGTTGAATTAGGTCTTCGCCAGAATCAACTAATAAACACGCAGACGATCGTCTAAATGCGTGTCCGGTATAATTGTCGGGATTTGGTAAATTGAGGTACTTAGCAATCTCGTTAGCAATAATTGATGGAATTTTAGAAAAGGTATTTATACCGACAGCTTGGGTTTTGTAATTGCCGTTTCGATGTTGTAAGAAAAAGTGTTTAGTTTTTATATTTTTTTGTCTTTGAGATTTATACTTCCGGAATTAAATTAAATTAAATTAAGGTTTTTCTGATTGGTTTCGCCAATTACGGTAAATCGACGTTGAATATGTGTTTTTGAATCCGGAATAGTAATGATAAGCACATGTCCGGTATCGTTAATATCTTCCACAGTCATCTTGTATAGTTCTTCACGGCGGAGGGCACCCGCGATTCCAAAAATGAGAGCAAGCTGTAAACGACAATACATCATGAAGCGTATAACCACAGATAACGGAGCTCCGTTATCTGTGGTATAACGGTCAAATTGTTAATACCTTGTGCATAAGAAACTGCAGTTCATCAGGAGCATTGTGAAGGAACTTGTACATTTCATCTCGAGAAAATGTCCTTGATTTCTTGGATTTGTGGCCAACGGACTTGTTCTTCAAATAAGCAATTAGCTTTGAGTATTTCCGTATATCCACATTATTATTGATTAACAGTGTAGCCTTTAGTTTAGAATAGGTCGACCAAAGTGTTGGCGGTTTCTATTGTTTTGATTTTTCTTCAAAATAACATAATAACACCCTTTCACTAAACTTCCAACGTGTTTTTCGGTTCTCCATTTCATAAATAAATCATATTCCTTCAAATATTGGTCCTTGGACTTTTCGGGTAACCGATTGGAGGTGGTGATACCTGCCGCGTTCACAATTTCTTCGGGGGGTGCATGAAAAACTCGCATCACTGTCCATTTCCATCGTTCAAGCACACAAATTACCCAAATCACAGCGAGATGAACTTAATACGTACTTGTAATTTTAACAAATGTCAGCGAGTATCATAGCAACGGCGGCCTCCTATGTTTCTTGTCTAAATAGTTTGCGTTAAAAAAATGACACGTTACGTTACTTTTTTTCACTCAAATGCGTTAAAAAATGAACCGCTACGGCACTTTTTTTCACGCTACTAGCGAACGAAACAAACGCATCCTTTATGAACGCAAATTGATGGAAAATGTTGTACTTTATTTTACGAACGTGAAAAAATAGTTATTTGTGTACCAAGGCCGTAAAAGTGATCTTTTTTGGCCGAAGCTGCTGTTTGTGGCCGAGGCGGTAGCCGAGGCCGCAATTCAGATGAGGCCTAACAAATCACTTTTGGCCAAGGTGCACACAACATTTTTTAGGCGATCATCAAAAAAGAATTAAAAAATTTGCTCATAAACATATTTTTTCTGAAAATCATAGTTATCTTAGACAATTAAAAACAAAGCATTTCCTGTCATATGTAATAAATTATAATTAGCATCTTTGCGTGTGTTTTGTGCGTAACAAAATGGGTGATAGCGACAGTTCAGATACCTACCCAAAATGAAATTTTGGAAGCTGCAAGCGTTGCGACCCTAAGTCATATATGATATAAGAGCAGGCGTTTGAGAGTAAAAGTACAATCGCAACTTCCTCCGCTGCACAAGATTTTAATAATGTCAAATGCAATAGGTCCTTCGTAACTGTGGCTTCCAAGACCTTATAGTTAACATGCTGTACAATTATTAGAATCCTGATTACCTACTTTGATGGTAGGTATAGGTAGGTACTTGTGTTTTCGGTTAATTGCTGGTGATTCTTCGTATAATAATGTAAGCAATAACATCTTCCTCATGTTTTGGTTCTACACTTCAAAAAGGTCTGCAAGCAGCAAAGATTGAAACGTCAAACTATAATTTTAAATGTGAACATTGTGATTATGCAAAATGGTGTGAAACATTCCTACAAGTCCGAAAATGAAAAAAACGCACGTGGATGGCCCAATCCTTGATGGGGCGAGACCAGATAGACGCTTTGTATCAAACAGATTACTGTTTCTCACACATCAGTTTCAAATAAGTACAGTTTGACAGATGTGTACAATAAAGTAAAGTTTGACAGAAGCGTACAATAAAGTGAAACTTTATGGCCGCAAAAGCGACCATAAAATCAAAGTTTTTGTGATGATAGCCTAAAAAAATATTTTGAAGTCTGCGTTTTCCGAGCATACAAAGAATCCCAGTGGCAGTTATGGGTATTATGGTTTTATTGGAACGGTTAACATTAACATCAACAACGCCAGTTCCTCTAGTTACTGTAAAAATAGAAAACACTGAAGTGGACACACAAAAAACAGATTATCGTGAAATTAAATTAAGAGCGTCGAATAGAATAGATTAAAACAGCGGATTGTGGTCAAGGACCAAGTAATTAAGCGTGCCAGTATATCTTCATTACATTGACAAGGTTTACTGTTTTGTTCCGATATTGATTTACGTATTCGCTGATGCAACAAAGCGGATTGCACTGTGTCTTTAAAACTTGCATTTGTTGAAACATTAGTGAAGCCAACTTATTGTGATAATAAATAAAATTGCGGTTGCTTGTAACCGTTAAACTCAAGTTTTAACGTTCGAGTAAATTTCATCCCGATGGCAGCGACTTCCTCGCCAATTAGTGGAAGAAAATGTTATCCGACGCAAAAATCCATTTCCGTTAGGTGACCTACATCATTGGCGTTGTAATTTCAGTCTAATTTTGGTATGAACATCGTCACCTGAAAAAGCACCGTTTTATATAAACTGAATTTTTGAGAAAGCCATCGTAAATTATATTTCATATTTGACACAAGTAAGAAAACATTTAGTGAAGGAATTTTGAGTTGTGCGTTGTGTATTTGAAATCTAAGTACCTCCTATCACACTATATTCTCGAGAGTTTAAGCGAAAATGAATCGTTGAAACATTCTCTTTGAGGTTAGAATAAACCTTAATCCATCATATCTTTTTTTTCCTAGTTAATCCATGTATTAGGGACAGATTTACCGATTTCCTTGCACATATCCTTGATACAAAACGGCTCGAGAACTATAAAGTAAATTAATTTTTGAAACTACTAGCAATAAGACTCATTTTCAGGTAATTCCGATTCGGCAGGGTGTAAGATAACCGGCTAAAAAAGCTGGGCTTGAAGAACAACGTCGTTTACGTTGCAGTGTTAGCGATCGACAACAAAAGCGGAACGAAGTCTTTCTTATTTACGGGAGATCCAGATGACCAAAAACGACGTTCCAGAACGATTTCGAAAGCTCCAGGTAAACGCAAGCAGAGTAAACGACAGCTCCAAAAATCGTACGAGTTCAAGAGAGCTAACACAAAATTAACAAGCACGGCTTGTATAGCAAGTTCCCCAGCGGGAAGCAAAGCTACGAAACGCAATTTAATTAGCGGTGTCTACGGGAAATTAAATGCAGGAAAGCGAAACAATATCCCCCCTTATAATTAATGGAACAGAAGACGGTGCAAAAATTAAACCTTTTTTAATTAATGTCTAGGCTTCTGGTCATCATAAAAATCGGGGACATAATCCAAAATTTCAATTAAGCACGCTTCTAATGAAACTACTCACGACCTAATCGGATGTTGGTTCTGCAACTTATTAAATTAGCTTCTGTTAATTATACCACTTAAATAGGCGAGATGAAATTTCTAAATTCATACTTTTAATTAACCCCCATTCTCTCTGGCAATTTTTCACGTCAGGCAAAGGTCTCTTATCAAGCTGATAAGCGTAAACCCGCATGGCCTTGCAGTGCTCGTTTTCATATACCAATGGAAATTAAAACCTGCTGATAATGACAACGGAGCTGGAATTCTAAAATATCGCCCTCGTCTTCTATATGACAAGAGCTTTCCGACGCAACAAAGATAATTGATAATCTTGACGGGAACAGTTGCAAATGGTGAATTAATTACAGTTTTTATTTACGGTAACGGCGACTGAAACACAGCTCTAGAAACTTTCATCTTCTATTTTCCACTCCTAGAGCAAATATAAATACTTTCAGCCCGACACTTTTTATAACGCAGCGCCTCCAGATACCGGGTGGTCGTAAAAGTATGTAACCTTTAAAGCGTAAGTAGGTGTATCGTTACAATTCTATTCAATTAATGAATTTAAATGAGAGGAAATTACCTTAAAGTACTCCTATGGTGGATTCGAACTGAACTTACCAAATGCATGACCAAATTGCACATTTCTACGGGCTACTCTACAATGGAACTGTATTAACCTCTAAGTTCATAAAAATTGTACAATTTTACTACAACCTTACTCTACAATCGACCACCATGAACTCTCTCTTTGGAGCTCCACGACTTGTTTGATTTACTTGTTCCGACAGCGGCATCACCGACCCTTCATCCTTTTGGCCAGACTTTATTGGTTTTGTATCCAATTCTTGTTTTTTTTGTGCTTTTTCGTTGACTGAGCCCCGGTCTGCTACAAAACGAACGCACAGATAAGTGCAGTACTCAGGACCGATTAGCTATACGCATACGAGAACTGGTATTAAGCGTTCAAACGGCCTGCGGTACCAGAGTTTGCGGCTCTATTCTGACCAGGGTTGGAACCGGAATCGAAAAGAACCGGTACCGGAACCGATTACATTTAGAAGCGCTTCACTTGGAACCGGAACCGTTATTTAAGAAGTGGTGGTAACCGGAACCGATACTGTTATTATAAGTGCTAAAGAACCGGTAGTTTTCTATTCTCTCTCTATCTTGAGAGACACATTACATTAACCTTATTCAATTTGGTAATTTAGGTAACAAACGAAAAGCATCTAGAGAAGCGGAACTAAAATCGAAAATTACATCAGTCACAGAACCGGGACCGGTACCGGAACCTTTAAAAAATAATTCTACCTAAAAAGTGCATAACCGGAACCTATATTTCATATGAGTTCCAACCCCTGATTCTGACCCCACTGTCAGAACTCTTTTTAGAACTACCCTTACCAGCACAAATTTTTCTGAAATATTCCAAGATGTGTTCATGAAATGATAAAATTAAAATATAAGTAGGGAAACAAGCAAAAGAAAATAATTAATCCTTTCAGTTAAATTTAATATAATTTTCCTTAGCTGCTCGCATATTTGGACAACTTAATTCCAATTACAATTAGCCGGACGCATAATTTCGCATGGTCTAAACTTTAATTAATGATAATAAAGCGCAACACACCCCCAACTTTAATTGAGCAGCTAGAATTATGTTTTTATTTCGAGGTAATAATAATAATAAGGATGCGTGTAAATAATTAATGAATGGTCAATGGTCAATGAAAAGATACTCCTGGAAGTACCGGGAGATTCGAAGTTCATTAACTGTGTTAAGCCTTTTATTCCATAACTGAATTCTGTGTATTTAGTCATAGCATATTTACATTATAAGAATTTACGGGATTAGAAACCGTAAACGCCAATACTTTGTTCTTAGAAAAATTGGTTTATATTCAAATGCGGAAGGAACTGATCAAACATTCAGATTCATTTAATAAATTCAGTAATTTTTTGCTTCAACGAAGGGATGGTCAGTCCCTTATTGCATTAACCATATTGTAGTCTGGGACTACCCTAAGCGCACGTTCAGCACCCCTACTCCCGTTCCCTAAAAAACTACTTATGCACAACAATTAAAATTGCAAGATATGACGTTCTACGGCCCCTTATTATTTGATAATGCGCAGGCAACAGTTTAAAAAGTAATGAATAGAGAAGGAATGCCCAAAAAAAAAGTTTATATTATCGGATCATGCGGATCAGGCAGATGTACATTATTCCAACAAGTCCATTTCATCCGCAATTCGATTGGTGGGTTTCGATGATTACGGCGTTCGTCGACCGAAATTTGGAATTCTTGGTGCTTTCTCCTAAATGTCTCGTCTATTAAATTGCGGGTCAGTAATTAAGTTTGCTGCTAGGACTTTAAACCAAAGTGTGGCACATACTTAGACCTTTTCCTATTCGAACAAAATTACTTGCAATTAACATCTATTTTATATGATCTTAAAGGAGCCCATTGTGCGTTGTTGAATAAGAACAATTAAACGTTCTGCTAACCAAGCAATTACATTTCGTAGTGGTGCGAATCTGAGCGCGAAAGAATTATTTATTCCATATTACAGCAGCAGCTGCGATTGCACTCCACATTTTTCACAAGGGTCGGAGGACAAACTGACGTACGTAATTAGATTCCATTAACTCGTACGGCTCGACAATGAACGTTTTTGTTCATTTTTTCCTAGCGCAATCACACCCGACGTTACGCCGTCGCTGCGACCGGTGCCCCAATTGCGGTTTACCACGTTCAATTAACTTTTTCAATTTGCCGCCAATTTTCCAAGCACGGCTCTTTAGTCCTAGGAGTGGTTTCGTCGAGCCATTTGGCCATACAATCAATTTTACTGTATAATACTATACTTGCCAAGAGGAAAATCGGTAACAACTGCGCCATAACGAATTAATAAATTGTTAACAAAAAGTGAGACTAATAATCAGATATGATTAATGACATCGTAGGCAAAAACGAAACCTGATTGTTTAACGTTTTTTCTAAATATTAATTAGAGCCCTCCATATCCGACTAAAGTTTTTTACTATTTGTGCGCAACTGTGCGTCTAATTTGTCCGGTTTACCGTGGACAAGGAAGTTGTAGATGGTCTTAACAATAAAAAAGGGTATTTTTTGATTTGATGTGTTAAACAAGTGGTAAATTGTGTTGTTTACGTAGATTTACTCCGAAATGCTTTATGTGAGAAAGTCGCAGATAATCAAAATTGATGGATAGAAATATTAAACTCGCGATATTTTCATTTGGGAATAGAAGGCAATTTCCTTACTTCTGACAGTTGCTACTTCGCGATTTCGTTTTATTGCAGAATATTGCGCCGAGAAAATAGCTGAATGCATTTTTGCATTTCATGTACGATAAAACTTTGGTACTAGAGATCGCATTACATGGATTTATGATTTAATCTCCCCAAGTGTGACGTTCTCATACTCATAAATGGTAATCTACTACGTAATGTCGCCTGCACAGTGGGCACCAGAATAATGGGTTTTTGGATTTATCATTGCACAGATTCTTTAAAGAGAATAATTGGATACTTTGATATAAATAACTCAAGACCGATTTATCACTTAACGGTTCCTTTTCATCGCGATCCTTCCATTGCGGCATGGGGCGTTTCGCCATCACGACTGGTGGAACGGAAAGTGCAACTTTTTCCTTACAGGGAGCTTTTGATAAATCACTGTAGTGCTTTTAACCTAAACAACGCCAAGCAATCAACTCGACAATTTAGTCGAGAATAATCGCGGTGAATTACGATGCGCAAATTACATTGCTTTGTTTTAGAAGGCAAGCTCGCACATTATGAAACTACTTAGCTAGAAATGCTGGAAACGCTCGAACTTTACCAGGAAACAGTTCAGCAAAATCTAATAGTTATTAAATAGCACAAATAAATATAGTAAGTACAAATATCAGATGTTTAAACAAACGATCCGCAGTGCAAGAGACAGAATCTCTTTTGGAGTGGCATAGAAGCTTAAAGCTTTTATGTAGTCTTAAAGCATCTTAAAGTCGCGTATACTTTTAATCGTATCCATCACGTGCACTTAAAGGATATAGTGGATCTAATCTAATAACAAATATACTCCAGTCTTCTTTATTAAAATTTCAAGGAACAAACTTGGAATGAAAGTGAATTATTTCATACATCTAGCAAACCCAATTCTAGTGCGTTTCTAAATGGCAAAATACATGCAATACTAAAACGGTTTCAAATGCAAATTAGTTGATGTCTTTAAGAGTGTACAATTTGAAATTTACCTTGCTAAGCTTTTAAGATAAGAGGAATAACGGAACGTCATATAAGAGTGGCCTTTTCCAAGCGACGGTATGGATATAAAATTAGGCTGGAGGCAACCTTTCCTACGTAATTAAACTTGCTACCTCGCGTGCGATCGGTAAAATCCGAAATTAGAATGTATGGATGTACTTAAGAAAAGAAATCGGTACGGCGGCAGTACGGATTTCCTCAGGCGCCACCAGAAGATTAAAACCTTGCTTCTGGTCAACGGTCGGCGGTAATGCAACGAACTCAGGGTTTTGAAAAAATCGGTAGACACAGGCAGTCAGGATTTCGCGGGTAGTTGCGTCCAGGGAAAGAACTAAAACAAAAATATGGCTCAGGGACACGGTAATAGCGATTTCTAAAACGGCAACGAAAGCCCAAGTTAATTAGCGATATCTACGGAAAACAAACCCACTTTATAATTAACGGAATAAAAATATCAAGCGCTTACCTTGAAATTAAACGATACCGTGGAATGCAAAATTAAAAACCTTTGACGCGAAAGACAAAACGGAAAAAGATCCCCCTAAATCGTGCTGTTGCCGAACGGGAACACCGGACTCAGGTTCTTTGATTAATTACTCGTTCAAATGTTATCCTAAAAATCTGGGGCCAGTCTTAAAAAATTCATGCCAATTAACCCAACTTCATTTGACACTAGACACAATGTAATCAGACGAGGTTTTCTGCAACCCATCTGATTAGCTACCAGTATTGATGCTCATTCAAATGGTCCGGCTGGAGTGTCCAAAATTCGGCAGTTCAATTTAACACCGATCGCCTCCCGAAATCCTGGAATCAAGCGACAGGTCACTTTATCAGGTTTATCTACGCGTAAACGAGCAACCTTTCCAGTTTCTATCCTACTTTTAAATTAAGATAGGGAAACAAGAACCAACTAAAATCTAATTACCGGAGCTGAAATGGTAAAATATTAAGCTTTCCCCTGCATCTCAACATACCTAGGGCTGTCGGATCAATTAGAAGCGTCACAATTATGTTCAGCAACTGGTTTCCTTAAAGAATAAGGTAACCTTCTATTCCTCACTCCTAGAAAAGAAATACACATAGGTCTGATCAAACTCCTTGTAAGGAGAGCCCGTTCGATTTCATCCATGTACCGGGTGTCGATTAATTCTGATGGAATTCATGTACGAAAACGGGTGTTTGGGTTCCACAATGACTAATAAAAATTGATAACGGAGATGCTACTTAGAACTTTGCCGTCGGAAAAACATTTTCGGTTAATTTTCAAATGATGCACGCGTCACTGGTTTTTAATGGAGAGTCTTGGAGTTTAAGAGTTACGGGCAAGCCACAATTTTATTAACACAACGATTTGGTCTTAACGAGTTTTATGGGAAATAGAAATGTAATAGCATTATCACAAACACGACAAATCTTCACTATGTAACAATTTTGTGCTACACTGAATTTGTAGCAATAATTGTTTATGGTAATGAAAATATACTGGCGTGCTTAATTAGTTGGTCCTTGATTGGGTACGGCTGTTTTATATCTTCTTACGGGATGAGATTTACTCGACGTTAACTGTTTACTACTTCCTCTTAATTTTGCGATATTCACTATTTTTTCTACATGGATGAAACATTTTCACATTAAAATTAATTAGCTTTTTTTCTTTATTAACTGTAACAGAATTAACGTTTTTAAATTTTATGTTCCAATAAAAAAGAACAAAATACCCATCACGTACTGTTTGACCTGTTAATCCAAAACCCGAACTAATATAGCGTTTAGTGGTCAACATAACACATGGACCACATATTAATTATCTCGTTGCCCAAGACCGAATGCTTCCCCAAAATCCCTTCGTAAGGATCCCTACTATCCTTTCACATTAACTACGACCCACAACATGGCTTCTTATCAATGAAACACGGCCAAGTTGTTGATTCGTTTTAATTCCGGAACTACGAATTTATTAAATAAATGCTAGGGTATTAAAGCAAATTCTATGTATGACCAATATACACCACGTTGCCTTTTCCACCACACTGAAATGATCTTATGCTTATTCAGTGGTTTGGAATAGATAAGGCCATTTAAAATACCCAGTTTTGGCTCTAGATATCTCGTCTTCAGGCATCCGGAACCAAATCCGACACATTGCTCTACAGAAATTAAAAGACGCAAAAAGGACAATCTTCATTTCCACCAAATCCTTACAGATTTACTCAGAAAATTCCACTAGCCACACAATTTATTGGAAGATCGGCCTTTCAAATTCCGACACCCTTCTGGATTCTGGATTACGATAGGAGGGTGTCCACACGTACTTAATCCTCCCATTCGGGCGCTTTGTATTACCTTCTTGATATGTCACGTTGGTATGCCACTTCTGCATCAAAAAGTATGTGGTATATATAGTTTTTCCCTAATACGAATTGAGGGATGAGTGAGTCCGATAGCCCTTCTAGAATAGGTAACACTTAATCGCCTCGCCCAGAATATGGGAGGGATCCACCCCAATACCTCTGCTACATTTTTCAACGTACAGCCTGCCCATCTACGCCCCCCTTCAGTAGGGTTTGAAACTAGCGGATGTACATAGAATCTGCCATTACAAGAGAAAAATTTGAATTGAAGTTAAAAGGGGAATAATTAGTTACAGTATTACAGCACGATTTAGTGGAATCACTTAAAATTAAAAATTCTCTTTTCAAAAATGTAACACTCAAAATTATGAAAATAGTAAATGTTGATTCAAAACGATCCAAAAAATTTTTTGAAGAAGTGAAAAATTCAAATCCCTTGGAAGTTTTTTATATTGTTTTGAATCATTTGAACCATTTTTTGATTTTATGAAATTTTTTAAATTTTGTTAATGGTTTTTTTAAATTTATTAAATCTTTTTTTTAGTATATGACCCCTAGTGTGTGATATTTTTGAAAAGAGCGTTTAATATGCCACTTTCTAGATTAAAATATACACAGTGTCTCATTTACAAAAATGAGGTCCGACAACTTTTTTAGCTGGCCTCGTATATTTATTTTGAAAGCGGCAATCATTATAAAGAAACTTTTGTAATAAACATTTTTCTGTATCTCTTTACCATTTTAAGTTTGATCCAAAAAGAGCACATGTAGAAAATACAACCGTGTATATCGAATATGCAATGAAACAAAAAAACAAAAAAATTTAATATAGAATGATTAGTTACAGCACGTCAAGTAGCGTCAAAAATAGATCTTATTTCTCATCACCGCGCCGCTGTAAAAACAATATTTGTCTATGTGCCACCCACAGCCCCTCTTAGTTCAAGACGTTACATCCAATTTTTAATGAAGTCGGCGGCAATCTGCATGTGCTGTCGGTGGAATGGACGGACGGACTCGAACACCACCAAGGGCTACGGCCTTGCTCCTGGTCGACGAAAGCCTGGGCTGCACTCAAGCAGAGCAAACGGCAACTCCAGGAATCGGAAAACTAAAACAAAATTACGGTAAACTGCCTAGCGGACATGAAAGCAACAAGTCACGAATTAATTAGCGGTGTCTACGAAAAATCAAATGCAGGCAAGCGAAACAATATCCCCTAAAATTGAAGGAAATGTGCAAAAAAAGTAAAAGCTGTACACACGGTGTGGTAAACTTAATGTAAAAGCAAAAATTAAACGATGTAAATACAAAATAAATTGACGGCAAATCTCAAAATTACGATACTTACAATAAGTAACTTGCGAGGATGAAAAAGGCAAAAAGATCCCCTCTAAACAGTAGTTTTGCTTTTTATAAAATTCGGCCATTTCATAGAGGGAGCGATGGTTTCCCAGCCGGCACAGTGTATTCGGTTATCTACCTCCAAAAATTAAAAGTTCCTTAATTATTTGTGCGGCCTGCAGATACGAGTATCCTAAATAATCTGTAATCGGACTTAAAATTCTAAATAATTAAGAGCGCTTCTTTTGAGATCACTTACGACCGGATGCGGACCGGTGGCTACACCACATTGAATTACCTACTGTGGGCGAGATGAAATTCCAAAAGTCGGTAATCCAATTGACACCTATTGTTAATTGGAATATTGAGAACAACGGACGGGGTCGGCGATAGCAAGCTCAAATTTGTTTTCGATTAACATACGAAACTAAAACCGGTTTATAATTACTTAACGAATCTGGAATTCTAAAATATTAATTCGCCACGTCTTCTAAATGACAAGAGCTTTCAGACGTAATAAAAATAATTGAAATATCTTCACGGGAACGGTTGCGAAAGACTTATTAATTACAGCTTTTGTTTACGGTAGCGGCCTGAAACACAACTCTAGAAATTAAATAAAATACCTTTACCTACTGTATTTATCCTTTTACCTACTTTCAGAACACATTTAACGCGTCTTTTTTCTGCCAAATCGAATGAGTTATTTCGGAAAATTGTGCGTTCTCCATGAAAAACTAAACACGCACCTTACCTTTCCAACGTTGATAATTACAAAAAAAACGTTTGGGCATTCGTAATCCAGCGGCAGATTTTAAAAAATGATTCATCAAATGTTTAATAATTCGCCATACATGCTCGGCAAGGGAGCATTTTTTAATAATGACGCTCTCGCTATATTCTCAAAAGGCTTTCACCTCATAAATCGGAATTATGTCACCGACGTTTGTATTCGCGGTTTTCGTTTCTCATTGGCTTCTTTGGGAATATATCCGAATGATGTTGGCAATTTTTTAAAGCCAGACGTCTCCCGGGCGTTCTTTTATTTAAGAAACGCGCACCTCTAATTTATGTTAGCGCTTAATATTAATGCACGTAGGGCGTAATAATGTTGAAATGAAAACTGAACGAATCGGTATCTCTCATATAAATTACGAAATGTGCTACAGAAATTGAGTAAAACTTTTCGGGGGAATGTTATAAAATTAACATAAGTAGGTAGTTTGTTCTTTTCTTAATGCAAATGGTATTGGGTGTTCACGTTTCAGTAAGCCCGTCGTAATTTATTGCATTTGTATAAGCCCGCGTTGCATCCAAATTCAACTCAATCAACGTTAGTAATGGCTTTTTGGTGCCGTGAGCTATTTTTCATGGCACAAAAGAACTATATGCTTTGTAAAGCCCTGAATAGAACTTTAGTGTACACGCTTGCCAAGCGTTATTTTTTTAAGGGTGAATAAATGTGTGAATATGCGGGTGCGGTTGGTTTAAAAATAACGTTCCTATTACGTAATTTAGCTGTAGACATCTTTTCCAAAGCAACCACTCACTTTACAAGTGCATAACTTACATCCTGAATCTTATTACCTACGTTTTATTTTGAATATAATTTTTTTGAAAAATGTTCTTGTATAAGGGTTGTTAGTACAACATGTTACGTCATCGAAAAGAGAAAAAATCTCTTATCGTAACTGCTTGCCATTAAAAATTAAAAATTCTGCCGTTTTCCGTTGCCCAATTGTTTGGGACACCCTGTAAAATATATCTCTTCCAAGAAACACTCTAACCTAGACTCTAACTTTCGTAATTATGAACCAATTTCGACCAAACTTTAAGGGTTCAAAATTTGTTTAAATAATTCTTTGAAATTGTGAGAGTGCTCAAGGATGCTGAGTTTCTCAAAATAAATAAAATTGAAGTTATCAATATTTAAGAAAATCATCGTAAATTATATTTTGAATAAAGTAACGAAAATTTTGATTTGTACATTCCTAAATTGTATTGCATGTATTTTACCATTTAAAAACCCATTAGAGTTTGACCTGAAAATCTGTAATTTTTTCACTATTTGATTCTTTCGTCAATATATTTAAAGCTTTATCGTAATCCGGTGTTTAATTTTGCAAGCAAGAAGCTTGAAGTCAAATTTCAGGATATTAGGAACGAGTAAGTAAGTCAACCATGGTCAAATTCGTGTTAGGAGCTAGCCGTTGGCCAAGTAACTAATTTCAAATTCACGTAGGAAGTCAAAGTGTTATTTCACAGAAGGGAACTTCAACCCCAAGTGAGCACAATTTACAAAAGTACCTTAAAGGATAAGACACATTACAATAATAATTACACGCAGCTACAATAAATCTATAAAATACGACTGCGAAAAAGCCGGTCTATAATTCCAGTTTAATTTCCTGCGCCTTTATGTACCAACAATTGATCTTTATGGCTCATTTCGAACGTTAAATTTTATTTCCGAGCTTCCAAGATTCTAGACTTCAGTCGTTAAATATTCATTCGAGGAGTGTAAATTTAAAGACTCAAATTACCGTTTACATCAAAAGGTAATTTACAACGTTAAGTTAGCGTAAACAAGTCAAGTAAGAGCACGAATTAGAGAGTTATCTTTAGTTCTTCAATAAAATAAAATAGTCCAGATAGACGAACAGAAGAACTGCAGCGCAGGGCAGTAACGGAAATTTAAAGTTTCAGAACAAATTTGTCGATATGGCGGCATTGTATCCACAAAATATCAGCCCTGGTGGTTGTTTGTAATAAGCAATCAATACCAATTACCCCACCTAATCTCTACAAAACTCACCAAATCCACAGAAAAGGTTCCACTTACAGGATCGAATGGTTCTAGATCTCTTAATCAAAGATTCTCCTCTAAGATCTAAGAACCACTGGAAATCGTGAGCCCCTAAGAACTCGGACACTTTTGAGATGAATCTGTAAAACCTCTAGGTACGTTTTTACATCCATCTTTGTTCACTTATACCTCTGTAAAACCTTGGGTTTTTAAGGCTTTAGAATTCGTTGAACATTTAAAGCGACCACCGATGTGGGATCCTAGAAGTCTTTAGCTCCTTGGAATGTTTAGAAATGCTGGTAATTGGCCCGGGGTACGAGATCATATGTCGGCAGTTGGCCAGGAGTGCTTTGGTACTTGGCCTAGGGTATTTCTGTAGTTAGTCCGGAGTATTTCGGCAGTTGGTCCTGGGTATTTCGGCAGTTGGTCCTGGGTATTTCGGCAGATGGCCCGGGAGTATTTCGGCAGCTGGCTTGGATATCACATTTCGGTAGTTGGTCCACCATCTTGGATGCTGTAGCCGTGTCATCGGTAATTGCTGAAGAAATTATTTTTTATTGGTGTTGAGATTCGAACCCGTGATACCCGAAATAGAAGACTAGGGCATTTATTTATATTAACTATAAATACAAAATACAATCGGGTTGTGCTCGTCAAGATCGCGCATGCGCACACTTCAAGGTCCGCCCAATGACGATACTAAAACTACCACCACCGTTTAAAGTTTAAAGGTTACTCACCATTCAAAGTCCAAAGGTGATTCGCCGTTCAAAGGTCATTACTCACCGGTCAAAGTTAGATAAAGAACCTTCTTCATTTGAAGGTTTTCTATTCCAATTCAGAATTGATATCTGTTTTGGATTCCTTTTGACATTTTTGCACAGGCGCTCTTCCACGACTTCATCCAGCTTAAGATAGGAAGTCTGAATTTCTGTTGTAGAGTAGTATTATAAAAATATAAATCCTTTGAACGCTATCGGACTAAGCCGCAATATCGAATTCGAAGGCGAAACTCCACGTTCGAAGTTGAGATCAATGTAATAGTTTTGAGTTCGAGTCGGAATTTACGTGTATTTTCTTCGCTTACATTTTATATTATTTACTTTTATTAAACCTTTATATCAGGACATTATAATAAACAAGGCGTTGCTGCACTCCCTCACAGAGTGAATGTGGTACATTTTCGACCACCTCTTCACGTTCAAATTAATTCAATTAGATTTTACGGAGCGATAACGAATTTCTTATCGCATGACCGGATTTAAATGAGATAAACTAAAAAAAAACACTTAACGCAATTATTTCCAGATAATCCTTCATAATGTAATCTAACTGAACAAAAAAATCAATCAAAATACAAGGAGAACATTTAAACAAAGCTAATCAGTACCTACTTGTACACATTGAAAGTCATTTTGTTGAGTTACTCATCGAGGGTGTCCTCTCACATTTAAAATCTCTCAATCTCTCCCTCCGAGATTGATCAGCCCTAGAGGATCTTGAATGCTTTGCACAATGCACAGTTAAAAAACTTTGATATTTAGTCAGAACTCGAAATTCAGTTTATATTAATGTACGGGTTCGGGGTTCATCCCTAGAATTTACTTTTATTTCATTTATTTACTGTTCATTTTAATTGCTTCTAAACACTTGTATCTGGAAGTTTAATGTGCGAGTTAAGTGGTTCTGCTCTGAATTTACGAAATATCATCATATCACCTAATCCACGGGGAGGTCTTCTCCTAAACTCAAGAAAGAGTTTCCATTTACTATGCAGTCGTTAAGAAACAAATGTAGCATTTGTGGGTTAAAAATTCATTTTGGAGTGAGAAAGTAATACAAGCCGGGTGTAGAGGGTATGGAATAGGAAAGGCAAAGAAAACATGGATGGATCTTTAGATGATCATGGAGCGTGGAGCGGTGGGAACGTTTGGGAGTAAGAAGGCAATACCGGGGGGTCTGGAATACCTCCCATGAAAAAAAAGAATGATGGATTTTTAGATGATCATGAAAGTGCCACGGCCGAAGATATTTTGAAGCGAGGTAACACCGGGTGGTCTGACGCTAGGTCTCACGTCTGAGGGGTATGGAATATTGCTCCTTAGACGTTCATAAAAGCGCGGAGGGCTGAAGACGTCTTGTGGTGACAAGGTCTGGGATGGGGTGGGGGGTATGTACTACCCCCACGAAAATAAAAAATGATGACTTTTAAACAATAATGACAGCGCAGAGCGGTGGCGTCGTTTAGGAGTATGGAATACCCTCCAGGAAAAGAAAAATTGTTGGCTCCTAGATCATAAAAGCACGGAGGACTGAAAACGTTTTGGAGTGGTCATACCGAGGGTCTAGAATGCCACTCAGTAGAGAAAAACTTCGTAGACAATCATGAAACCATGGAGGGCTGCAGGCGGTTTGGAGTGAGAATGTAATACCGAAGGATTTGGTGGGTCTAGGATACCATCCATGAAACGTAAAGATTGATCCCTGGAAGATCATGAAAGCGCGGAGGGTTGAAGACGTTTCAAGTGAGAAGGTAATACCAGAGGGGGGAGGGAAACTGGGGTTATGGAATACTCACCAGGAAAAGAAAAAAAATGATAGCTCCTTACACGATCATGAAATCGCGGGGGGCACCAAAAGTTTTAAAGTAAGAAGGTAATACCGGGAGAAGACGTTTTCAAGTGAGAAGGTAATACCAGAGGGGGGAGGGAAACTGGGGTTATGGAATACTCACCAGGAAAAGAAAAAAAATGATAGCTCCTTACACGATCATGAAATCGCGGGGGGCACCAAAAGTTTTAAAGTAAGAAGGTAATACCGGGAGAAGACGTTTTCAAGTGAGAAGGTAATACCAGAGGGGGGAGGGAAACTGGGGTTATGGAATACTCACCAGGAAAAGAAAAATGATAGCTCCTTACACGATCATAAAACCGCGGAGGGCTAAAGATGTTTTGGTAATACGGGGATCTGGGGGATTACTAAAAGAAAAAATGGACGGCTCCTTGGACGATCATGAAAGCGCGGAGGGTTGAAGACATTTTGGATGAAAAAAGAAATACGAGGGTCTGGGGGAGGTTTCCTTCTACAACGAAAGGTTGCAACACTTTATTTTCTTTTGTGCTTCTGTATCAAGGGAATGTGCGAAGAAGTGTTTCGGGTCCTAACCCAAGGAGTATTTGTTGGTAAAATGAATTCATCAGGACAATAGCAGACACATTATATCAATCAAAATTGAGCCAACGGGAGCAACGTGCACTACTTCTTCACTATACTGCACCTGGTTATTTAAATCTATTCCGTCAGGAAAAAATTAGAGAAAAGGACAGATCAGTCAATTAGATAACCGAGTTCCAAAGGGGAGAAAGTGACCATCCCTCGTCAGGGTTGAAATTGTTTGAAGATCTGAATGCCCTCGCGGATTTGTCTTTGGTAGGGGGGAATAATGGGATAGAGACTTGGTTTCTTGGAACAAAATATTATGGTCGTCTATGATGACCTCGAACATGTCCCTTGTGCTCGGAAATTCGAGTGCTAACGGACTTACCACTTTCTAGAATTTTTGTTGTGGAGTTTGCATTAGAAAAGGATCGACATGGGAATGTAAATCATCAAACTGCAGAAGATGCCATAGGGGGGTTATTGTTTCCCGGGGGTTTTTGTCGGGGAGAGGAGGGGGGCCTTGATTACGCGTTTACAAAGAATTTTCGCAAACGATCAGTGATCAGTGTGGTTAGGATTTCGCTCCTATGAAAACCGTCGTTAACTGGTGTGTTGATAACGTGCTGTAATTCGTTCCGCAGGATACCTTATCGGAAAAGGTTACTGCATAATGGACCACGGCATTGATGATCGACCATGGTAACCTTGATGTTGTCGTGGTGTTTCTTGAAACTGAACTCATCATTTGGCTGTGATGATGAATATCCTGATACATGAATTTAAATTTCATGACGCATTCCCGATCAGGTTCTGTGTAGAGTATCTTATTTTGAAAGGACGTTTATCAAACTTATTTATAAAGTAAACGTGGATAATAGAGCAACGCTTTACGTGGCTAAGGCAGCATTAAATCAAAAATTTACATTTCGCAAGCGAACTCATACTTTTTCTGAAATTTCCGAAATTTATTACCTCTGTTTCAGATAATGGTATTATGTAAATCACTTTCGTGAGTGAAATTTCGTGTTTCATTACATTTTTACTGACAAAGCGAGCAAGATTATAAATGAAAAGTGTAAAATGCCGCAAACTTGCCTTTATTGTTCCCTATATTAACAATGTCGAATCGTTTCGCTTAATAGAAATTCGCACGTTCCAAAGTTTTACGATTTTCATGCGCGAAAATGAAAGGGAACTAAACAGGGGGAAGTACCGCAAGAAAGATAAGAAAATGTGAAACCCACTAATCCCCGGAATAATTTTTTGTAGATTTGTGGATAAATCTTTTGTTGGGGACCGAAATCTCAATAACATTACGTACTGTTGTAATCAGGCATCAACTTCAGCGACAAAGCTTTGGGATCAACACCGTCTGTTGAACAATTATTGAAAAAGTCGATGAAAAAGTAGTCACCGAAATTGCGAGGATACTTTCTTTATTGATTGGTGACGCGAATTCGCTTGTCTCAAAACAGCGCGAGGTCATTTTCCGACATTTGTTTTCGGATACAAATACCTACACATTTCCCCACGATCCAATTTAATATTGTTGAGTGAATTATGATACCACTCAAGATCTTTGTTAAAATAAACGAGCGAAAGAACAAAGCGGGCATATTTTCGTATTTGGGGAAGATGATATGAGATGGGAAATGAGATCACAATAAAAATTACTTAATCTCGTTTTCCTTCAATATTCATGAGAGGCCCAATTTAAAAAGATACTGCCGTAGATTAGAGACCGTGCGACGATTTTAAATTAAACATCCCTTCGACGCAGGGACGAAATTAGACATAAAATAAAATTAGAAAAAATCTGGATTTGCGAAAAGGGACGAGATGGAATATAGCACGAAATTTGCAATTTTAAATCTCGAAGAGTGCCTTGATAATTATTAACTCTAGGAAATCTGAAGAGAGACATTAAGAAAATTAAGTTCCTTTTTAAAGTCAATACTCAGAAATTTTCCTTCTCTAATTTGCTTAAAAGTGATGGTGGCAATGGGCGAGAGATCGTCGACCTACACGACTAACCGATTCAATTAATCAGTTTGTTAAAATCTAATGGGGATGTTTCGTTTACTTAAGTGTT
This sequence comes from Photinus pyralis, assembly GCF_008802855.1. Lineage (NCBI taxonomy): Eukaryota > Metazoa > Arthropoda > Insecta > Coleoptera > Lampyridae > Photinus > Photinus pyralis. The sequence goes on along the minus strand of NW_022170819.1, from coordinate 25,962,472 downwards.
CCGCCCTCGACTAATTAGCGATCACGTAATTACAGGTAAAGTTGGAATCGGGACTGGCCCTACATCTTAACCTAGTAATAAGTTACGTTGTTCTAAGTCAATTAGAGAAAAAGTTAATAGCAGTTAGCGAGTTAGGGGCGAGTTTATAAACATCAAGAAGTGAAGTAAATGACGTTAATGTGCGAGTTACGCCTGACAAACGGATGATGAATTAAAAGAAAAATCGCTTGTTCACAATGACGAGGGTTCGCAATTATTTTTTGGTAGTCTCTTAGCAGTTAAAGAATGAGTGGCAATAAAAACGTGTACAATCCGCAGTTTGGATTATAATCCCTTCAAATTACCTTTGGTGAAGGCAACTTTACCACCGAGATAATACTGAATTACTTAAGATACGTTAAAACCCCCTAAAAACGTCTCCTATATAACACATATCGCACCACACATCAATAATAAAAATCTTTATGGTTATATTTTCCCGCACCATTTAACAGAATTTACAGGCAGTTAATTTCAAAAGCGTTACGGTCTATCATTGTCACCTGTAAACTAATTTCTGTGAAAGGTACGTTTCGAATTACTAAAATATTGACACTAATTTTATTTCAAAAATGTTGTCCAACGAATTCCCATCGCGGGTTTCAATTTACGAGAAAGCTTTTATTTTTATCTAATAAACGTTCCATACATACAGGCGCTTACGTTATTGATACCCATTATGGTAGGGGTGAAAACATAAATACGTTCAATAAATTACTGTACACTCCTGGAAACTAAAATTTTCTTCAGGAAGTTCCTTCACCATCCGACATCGATTTTCATGGGGACAATACTTGTGAAAAACCTTCGCCCCTTCCCCTCAACTTTAAAATAAAGTTATTTATTTAATAACATTAATAATACTATTTATTTTACTATATACAGTTGCAGTAATTTCATTTGTTTCAAAATAGAGTAGTATATTGTAACGGTAGCTCTTAATTTGGATTAATTTTCGGAATTTAGAGTTGAAATTTTAAATTTAGGCCTCACATATTAGTTTTTAGAGGGTCTCAAAATTAAAGGGTAAGATTTTCCAGTAAATAGCACTATTGGTGGGATTGTAAAGAAAGATTCGTAAGTCAGTAGTGGAATTAACAACCGCCTTTTCTGCGTCTTTGAGTATTGTTTTCATAATTGTGGCGACCGGCTAATCGCCAGTATAGTGATTCACAGTCCCGATGGATGGGGGTGTGAGTCAGGATGTAACGGACGGTTACAAATAATAGATGATTCACCGTGTATATTCTCCTTATTCTTCGTTCATTATAGTTAATTATAGTTTTATACCGGGTGATTCATTAGAAGTGATGAACGCTTGAATTTCGCACGTAAGGTTTTAGTATTTTTTGCATTGTTAGATTGACGGTTTGAATTTCGTTAGTAATTTAGTAATTTTTTTCTGTCATGACTGTCATTTAAGAAACCAGTGTCGCCGTTAATTGTTGTGTGCCATTTGCGGTTTATTACTTTTTCCATTTTGAACAATTTTTAGAGTTGATGCACTAAAATGTGTAAGAAACGTGACTGTGTCTAGTGTTAGTTTATAATTTGTGGTAAAACAGAAGCAGTATTTTTAGATTATAAATAAGTAAACGATTTACTGATGATACACCACTGCAATTAAATGAATGATTATCAGTTAGTACCAACTTCATAATTTGTTTTTGATTTGCGGGAAATTCAAATTGTCCTCACTTCTAATGAATCACCCGGTACTTCCAACTATAATAGCTCAGGTAAATAAATGTGTAAGTCAATTTTAATCTTCGCAGGTACTTGGTTAATTTCAACAAATAATAATCAAGATTTGGGCAAGATATTACTACCGAAATTGATACTCTAGTCTGATTTACATTTGGTAAGTTTACTGGTGGAAAGTACTTTCGACAAGTGAAGTTGAGGACCTGGCTAGTTTAGTGGCCGACTTGCCTGTCTCGACTGTCAAATTTCTGTCAAATTTATGTACTTTCAGTGTTGTTTCTGCAGTAAATAGAGTGGGAAAGTTAGTTAAAATTTTTCCGGAACAATGAAGTGCAACAGTGACCAAATAACAAAGTTTTTAAATGTATATGAGAAATATGAGTTACTTTGGACATAAGAAAAGGAGACCATACGCATAAGCTAAAACTGGACAATTCGTTCGAACAACCATTAAAAGAAGTGACAGAAACAGAAAACATTCTGTGTATTGATATTATTATTAGTCCAGGCAAATTGGACTTTTTCCAAAGAAAATCGTTAATGGAGCTTTGCCAAGTGGATACGTTAAAAATGGTCTATAAAAAAAATAAATACACTGAACAGGGGAGTGGGACTAAGTTTTTGGGGATCGTGAAAAGGCGTGAAAATCTATTGTACCTAAACATAACGATCATTCCGCTTTCAAAAATTCAATTATTTCATTTGAATGTTTCTTAATAATACTATCCAAGGAACAAAGTCTCTGTTTAAACAATGAAATGTAGTTTCTTTTGTATTTTTTTTGCGTCGAATCAAATGCTGAAATCAGTTTTTGACCAATTTCCAAAATTTAAACAAATTATCAACATTTACTAGAAAATTCAATGTTGATGAATGGTTTTTGGAGTCTTTTCGTTTCTTGAGCTTCTTTAATAGGGTCTATAATTTTTTACGCATCTAAAAAAGTGAACTCATGTTGCAATATGGAATAACTCCAATGAACCTTTTCTCGGATTGTCCACTTGATAGTGGAAACTAATATTCGCAACAACTTTCGTTAAGGAACTTTTGGACCTGCCCTCTCAGGTCAATCGGAGAATGGTTCTGCTGCACCATAGTGCAACTGTGCAGAAGGCTGCCAAAATCAAGTCAATTCTGCAAGAATACGGCTTCATATAGATCGACCATCCTGCCGACAATCCGGATTTGGCCCCTTCCGATTTTTGCCTGTTTCAATTGTGAAGGAAACACCTTCGGAGCCACCTTTTGACTCGGATGAGTACTTTGAAGCTACTTTGCAGTCAAGAAAGAAATGTTTTTTTCCAACGGTATTAGTTTGTTGAAAAACAAGTGCTTAAGTGCATCGCGAGACGAGACGAGACTTTGGATTGTCTTGTCTCGTCTAGTGACATCGAGACGAGACCAAGACAAAGTCTCGTCTCCGCCTGGTTCAGTTATGGTTAGTCTCGTCTCACCGAGACGAGACGAGACTAAGTCTCGACTAGGCGACATTACTAGAAAGGTTTCATTTATAAAAACCTTTTTGGACAGCATTTCTCAAAATTATAGGATAATCCATTATACGGCAATTGTATTGTCTAACCCTTAGAACCCTTACATAATAAAACAATTTTCACTTGATTATAGCTAGTAAAATATTTTCACGTAAAGGGAATGTCCCTGTTCTCAATTGTACCATAAAGTTTATACGATCAAGTATAACAGATATAAAACTTTATGACAGTTTCAAACAGTGTAGGTAGTCAAGACATTTACCTAATGGGCATAATTAATTAGTTTGGTTTTAAAGAAGTCTATTTGTTTACGACGACGTACAAAAGGTGTCGTTGACACAATTTGGAAATCACTACACTAAGTTTAAAGTGATTATACATTTCGAAATTACCTTTAAAGGAATGCCCATTAAAAATTTAACGATTTCCACTTCAGTGAATATACATTCGGTATAAAGGAAGCGAAAGTTTCCCGTTTCTTCTGCGCCATTAAAGACCAAGTTAATATCACATCTTAAACTACGCTCGTGCAATAGCTACGAAATTCACATTTCTAACATAACAGAGACGCTGCACATTTGTTCAGAAACTCAATTTAGAGGAGAACGCTTAAGCTTAATTTCGTTAAAGATAACTCATTCAGGTGACCGAAATGGCATTCCACGTGGCACTGTTTTGTTTTCCCGAAATTGTCCCGAAACCTTCATTTTCATGGCTAGTTTATGTCAGGACTCCTGTCAGGGCTCACACATTAATATTAATGACAAGTTTTATATGATTACAAAAGACTATCTTGGCAAAAATGTAATACAAAACTCGTCAGTAAAATGACATTACCCAACTCGAAAATTAAAATGCTCGCCCCCCCCACCCCCCACCCTTAAACTTGATAGACATTTCGAGTTAAACGGTCACTTTACACAACGTATCAGATAAAATCTCTTTGAGCACACTACTAACTTTTTTCTATAACACTTTAAAACAGGAAAGGCGGACTGTCTTACAATAATGGAAACAACTCCCAATCACCAAGACAATCAGCCGTGTGCTATATGAGAAAGCTCAGATTTAAAGTGCAGGTTATATGCCAAAAAAAAAACGTTATTTCGCGTTATTTAGTATCAGCAAAATATCATATATCTACGCACGTTAAGTTTAACGTTAGCGATACATCACAGGGCCGAATAAGCATCCACCAAAAAGCAATTATTATCGTTCACCACCAAACAAGCCACGATTGACGTCTTCCTCCGCTATTTAAAACATTCTTTCCTCTCATAATTTCCGCCTCTGCTCCACTTGAATTTGCGTTTGATTTCTCAGAATTTCCTCTAATTAGTTTGATTCGCAGATTAATCATATAATTAGCGGTCTCTTCAATTTATTTCATGGATCGATTTATGTAATTCGCAGATTAATGAATTAAATAATTAAACTACGAATAAAATTAATTTACCCGCGAATCAATCTAATTAGAGACAATTCCAGGTTTTCCCGATTATCCCATCTTGTCGCCAACCCATAATTATATTCATATATTAACCATGTATCGGCCACGCGGCCAATATTAATATCGCTATCGGTCAATCCTAGTACTATATGTTAAGAGTTTACTTTTTTAATGATGCCCTGGGGCCCGTATATTTGGTGTTGCATCCGGGTCCACACGTGACTTGTTACGTCCCTGGTTGAGCATTGAAAAAAACATTGAATTCATATACAGGGAGATTCACGTCGCCCATTCGTTAGAAGTTTTTAAACTTGCAGTTGAAATAGGAACTTGAAATTTGGTTTACAGCCATTATGCACCATTTTGAATTGAAGTAAAATAACTTCAAGATGGCGTCGCTTTCGCAAATGCTGGAAGTGGCAGCATCCTAGTTTTTTTAAATAGAAACATACTATTTTCTATCTTTTAGCGCATTTTAATAAAAAATGGGCTATTGTTTGCATTTTATCCGTCCGTCCGTCTGTATGGACCCACTTCTGCGGTTTTGCAATACTTTTAGGGTAATTTATTATCCTCGAGCCTTGACATTTTTTGCAATAAGTAGCTTATACCTTGAAGGTGTGGCATGAATAGGAACCAAGACAAAAGCAACACAATGTAGATAATTATCCATAGTGAAAGTTGTACGAATTAATACTGTGGGGGAAATTTCTTTGACCCTACTCAATAGATCGTCCAAAAACCTCCAATGACATTTCACATCTTCGACATATTACAGCAAAATGGCCAGTACCACCAAGAACTACCGTTGATTTATATTGTATTAGTACCCGAAGATTACTACCAAAAAAGGGTAAGTCTAATTTAAAGAAAAAAATGAAAAAGAGCACGCGCACACCTGATCTTTAAAATATGCGATATGCTTGCTTATACTAGAAGCATTGGTAAAACTTTCCAAGAAATATCTCTACGAATAAGGAAGTTGACATTGCGCAGCATGCGCATGCGCACATCTAATTGTTACAATATGCAATATGCTTGTCTTTACTGGAAGCATCTGTGGTTAAAATTTAAAAAAAATATCTCTACAAAAATCGCTAGGTAGTTGGATATGTACCTACATGTATTTTTGGAAAGCTAGAGGGCAAACTCTTTAAGAGAAGATTATTATTTCGCCCTAATTTGGGTACAACTCCCGTATCGAAATGTTTACTATGTCAGACGGTGACGAGTGACGTGACAAACAAAAAAGGTAATTATTGTATTGATATAACATACATAAGTTAAGTGATTTTTAAGAATTTTCTTTTGTGAAATTGTTCCGAAAGGGTATTTTTTTACTTTACTACGGTCTTTGTTGTAATAAATGATTGAAACTCCTTTTGTTTGACAAAGTTTTGTGGAATTAAAACGGCACCGAAATAAAATGAATTATTGTTTTCCGTCGGCTAACATATTATTTTTAATAAATTTTACCTTTTTAGGTGGTTTTGCTTACTGTAGAGTTTTCCCTTTTTTTCGCTCTGAAAGTTATACCAAAATTTCTAAACTCTTCTCCACTTGGCTGCAAAAGTAAACACTAAATGACTGTATTCCTGAATATTGAGGAATAATTCAAATATTACCACAATGCACTTTCCCCTAGCACAATGAATTTTTTTACAGATTCGTGTACTTTTGTTAGAACCTTTTAACGTACCTTAAATTTAAGTGGCCATCTTTAACGGATGGATATAGTACAGTTTTTACAGATGCTACGATGTGTTCTTCAAGAAAAACGCATTTGGAAATTCTCCCCTACGGAATTGGGCTTGATTTCGGTGTTTGTTTTGCTTGTAAGTGTAAATTTACGTCAAAGGATGTGCTGTGCGTACCCATAGCCTTGTTACTGTTAATATATAATTGGAAAAAATATTTCCCATTAAACGCTTGCACCAATTTGCGGTTATAATTACGTCTTTAACAATGAGACCGATTGAAATAAGTTTATTATTGAAACTATCGACAGTTTTAGTTACAATTTCACCACTTTACATGATTTAGATATATTTATCCCGCGACACGTATTCCACGTAGTTTTTCCTTACCGCATAATGAGGAATTCTCTCGCTCTGCATACTTGCTTCCGTAGTCAAATGAAGTCTTTATTAATTTGTGTTTGCAATTCTACACTTAACTATTTTAAATTTCCTCCTACGGTTTAGCACTTAAATGTATATTTTAAAAACGTATTTCTCCGGTTAACATTCGACGCAAAGTTTAACATGAAACTTGACTTTTCTCGAATTGCCTTTGTTCTTCAAAACTATATTCATAGCGCCCAACTAAACTCAAACTTTGCGTCGAAAATTTAATGCCTCACTTTTAATTACTGAGTAAATTTCTCACACTTACATTGGCGAATTATCTTTCTCACACCCAATCACAAATGGGTTTTAAGCTTCAAATTCAAGGTCAGTTTTCATTTGGCCGAGATTCCCTCATGCTGACTTTCAAATGTAAATGTAATTTATTAACCAGAGGAAACCCGACACCTAACCGAGACAATGGAGCACCTTCGAACAGAGACTTACTGATTCCGGACTACACCAACACGGATGTAGATTGCTTGACTCCAATCAAGCAAATTAAAACTGGAATGCCGTTACAATTAAAATTATACCTTTCGGAAGTAAACATTTCTCGTGCAGACGCGAATTTTCGAGAGAAAAATTTTCCGAAAGTGAGTATTCCAAAGGTGAATACTCAGGGAGTCAAAGCATGACAAATTTTTTGTAGGGGTCACTAACCCTGCAATCTTTTTTCTCTTCATTACACGCATAAGGGTATCGATACAACGATATCCGTTGAAAGTGAAAACTTGGATTACCAAAAAGCTGACAATAAAATACGGCAGGATATAACACTTTTAGATCTTGAAGGAAAACTCCAACTCCACTTTTGCGAATGTCATAATAAATCATAGAGCGGCTTAGAAAGGATCATAAATAAAACAGCTTGCTCCTATATTCCAAACTAAAGAAATATTTACTAAAAATAATAATCGTTACCCACTTTTTTAGGGATTAAATTTAGTGCTCCGAAGGAAAATTCGCCTAAACAACTTTATTAACTCTCACGCCCGCCGCACTTAACCCCATACATTTTATACGTGATAAATTTTAAGGGTTGTAACAACAAATCCTTTAAACTTCGCAATGTGTCTACGTTCTCCTTCTTTTCTAACGTGAAACGTCTGTCCGTCTAGTTTAAGTACAATGGAGGTTCGGGTACGTAATGAAATTCTTCAACGTCTAGCAACCTTTTCTAAATTCGATAAAAACAACCTTTTCGTTCATATGCGGCTTGGCTTGGAATTGCCTCGCATATTTTATTTTGAAATTTTCTTCTGCGAGAGACGCGCGAAATTGATAAGGGATTTGCGTAAATTAAGTTTGCCATTTTTTCAGATTATTTACGGACGCAAGTCATGATACCGTCTGTAATAAGATATTTCGTAGTCCCCGTTTCAGATGTATCGATCGCAATACAAATAAATGGCATAATTTCAACCGGAGTTCAAACTATTCTGTATTTTATACCGTATACATGCTTAGGTTGGGTGGCGGGTTGTGTGTAGATGAAAAAAGGCCTAAGCCAATATTTTGTCAGAACTGGACAGTATTCGATTTTGTAAATACTTTTTAGTATTCAAATCCTTTAAAGTATTCAAATACTTTGTAATTAAATACTTTTATGGAAGCAGTATTTGTTTTTGTAACTCAAATACTTTCACAAATATTTAGTATTCGAATACTTCGCAAAGTATTTGGATACTTCGTAAAGTATTCGAATACTTCGCATAGTATTTGAATACTTAACCTTCCTTTTTTTACCAAAAATCGACTGCACCAAAATTTCTCGGGAAAACACTTTTTCTTATTAATTTTGGTGCGTAGAATCCAAAACAATTCGTACTTTTTCGATCAGACTTCTCAATCAAAAGTTATAGACTAGAAACCAATTTCGAAAGAAAATTCAAAGGGCTGTAACTTTTGAAATAGTAGCCCAATCTTGGAACTGTTTGAAATTATGGATTCTACAGGCCACATTCTATAAGAAAAAATTTTTTTCCGGGTCGATCTGAGGCAATTTTTTTTGCGGGCCTCAAAAAAAGACAGTGTATAACCTTCCTTTTTTACCAAAAATCAGCTACACCAAAATTTCTCGGGAAAACACTTTTTCTTATTAATTTTGGTGCGTAGAATCCAAAACAATTCGTACTTTTTCGATTAGATTTTTCAATCAAAAGTTATAGACTAGAAACTAATTTCGAAATTTCCTAAGAAACATTCAACTAATCGATGCCATGTAAATGTAAATCTTATCTGCTGTATAAGCCAAAATGCCACAAGACCTTGTAGTTCAGGCATTATTCCTTTAAATAAAAAAAAAATTTCGAAAGAAAATTCAAAGGGCTGTAACTTTTGAAATAGTAGCCAAATCTTGGAACTGTTTGAAATTATGGATTCTATAGGCCACATTCTATAAGAACATTTTTGTTACTGTGAAATCCAATCCAATTGTACTCGTACAATCAATATGTCTGAATGATGGTTCTAGCTGGCGTGTAATTTCTAGTTCGGGTGGGAGGGGGGCACAACGAATCAGATTAATTTAATTGGATTCTTGTTACCCCAAGAACGTCAGGTTTTTTTCGGGCGATCGTTTTGAGCCGTAGTAGTATTCAAGTAGAAATCCGGGAATCGCGAATGAATAGTCAGAGCACACTTTATTGGGTCAGATTAGCAACATTAATCATTTTCGCGCGTGAAAATTACGAGAAGCTCGTACTTAGCTCAAGATTAGTGTACGACTTAATTTCAAGCAGAAAGAAGTTCCGTTAATAAAGTAATTGAGTGCCTTAATGGCGAATAAACGATAAATCAATACAGATTTTGGGATTGCAATGTCGCTTTCGAAAGTTGCAAGTTCTCAGAACAAATAGTAATCAGTAACCATATCAATAAGTAGCATTAGGAAACGGAATTCTTGACAGTAGACAATCTGCGGCATTTCATCAGACGTCCATCTTCAAGAGAATTTTGAGTAGGCCAACTGCGGATCCACAACTTTTGAAACTAGGGAAATGTAGAAGGTACCATCTCTACACGAAAGGCCATACCGATTCTGTATGTTACGAAAGTATTCAATTCGAAGAAACATTATTTAAGAGGTACTGTAAATGTTCCTTTCGTTTTATACAATAAAATTCCTTTTAGGAACTTTGAGTAATAAGTAAATTGTTCAATGATAATAATAATTAAACCTTTTTTTTGTATTCTGTAAATGGGCTAATATTAGATCCTTATGATATTTGGTAAAAAATTATTACCTAGGAACCCATCAGCAAGTATTTACTCTCTTATCTAATATATATTTAAGTTAATAATAATAGACTGGTTCACTTTTATAAAAAGCAGCGGTTTAACAGGTTCTAGGGGCATTTCGGACAACATTTGGCCAAATAGGCGTTCTTTACTAATTTGGACCTGCTGAACACGAATATTGAAGTTGGCATCTCGAAATCTGAACAGGAAGTTAAGAATTCAAGATGTGGGCCAATTTCCGAAAATGTTGATCTTTTCACTCATGCGACCGATTTTTTCGATCTAAAAACGGATTATAATGTTATTCCTGATGGAGGTACGGCACGATAATAATAGTGAACAAATGTTTAAACAATGATTCCATAGTTTTTCTAACGTCAAAGTGCGTAAAAGTGGAAACCTTTTTTTCATAGTACTGTATGGCTACTGTTTGTTCACATCGTGTAATTATTAAATTATTTCTGTTTTGGCAAGCATTTTGGTTCCTGTGCATCGTGTGATAGATATCCGCGATGTTCCATTACCTCACATATGGATGGAAGAATTTCCTTTCATTAGAGAAAAACAAAAGAAACGAGTTATTGTCGCATCACCTTGAAGACGCCTCATTTGACGGCGTACTGGTGATTGCTGGAGGCTTCAGTGATGAAAGAAAAGTTTTCTGTAACCGTCAGACGACACAGATTTCCTCCTTAGAAGCTTTTCACAAGGGAGCGGATACTAGGATAACGCTACAAATACAGATGTATTTCTGTTGCTTCTTCATCACTTCGGGAAAATACTGGCAAACTAAGTTTGGTTGCTGACCGGTACTTCAAGAAAGATAGTCTTTGTTCCTATCCATAATGATGTCCAGAGGAACTCACCAAAGGGAATAGTAACGAATATCCTGTCCTTTTACGCTATCACAGGAATAGTGATGTCACGTCATTGCTGTGAATTTCCACGCTTGGGTGCATTTATTTTTATTTATTTATTTATTTTTGACCTTTATTTTACATTTACAAATATCTATATCCGAACCCGGATATGAACCAGAGAGTGTTTCAAAAGCGCTCTTTTTTACTGTTCACGCTGGGTGCCATACTCCTTAGCGAGAAGATATATCTTTTACAAAAATCTTCGTGACAAAACTATACAAGGTTGGTATCATAACTAGGTAGGTACATGAAACTTCACTTGTTCAGAGTATCGACTTGGCCCTAAATATAAATAAGACTGAATACGGACAAAACTATCAAAAGTGTGACTTTCCTAGGTTGTACCGTGGATAGCCAGTTAAATTTTAGTGATCACTGCTCTACCTTGGTAACCCGAATGGCCACCTACCTTCTACGAACGTTAGCAAAAAATGTGTCTGAGAAAGTGCTAATTAACGCATATTATGCCCTAATTCATAGTGTTATGACTTATGCAATCATAGTGTGGGGTAATTCAGGGAAACGCAATGCAGTATTTAGAATGCAGAAAAGAGCTGTTCGCATAATTGCGGGTTTGAGGTACCGTGAAGACTGTCGCAAAGCATTCAAACCTCGATTCAAACATTTAAATATATTAACTCTGCCGTGTGCCTACGTCCTTGAGTGTTTGTGCTACGCCAAGAAGAATTTCCACTCATTTACAACAAACTCTCAAATACATCACCACAACACGAGGCACAAAGATGACGTACGAGTAAATTTCGGTTGACTCGGCAAAACTCAAAAATGTCCTAGAATACAATCACAAATATTTTTAACTGCATCCCTGTGCACCTAAGGCATATAGACCTAACAGAATTTAAGAATAAAATAAAAACATTTTTAAGTAGCCAATGAAAGAATTGAAAATGTCTACATTCCCATTAATTAATTAATTCCGAAGGCTGCTCTAGATTTGTCGTTGTAAATAGGATTGCGCGTCAAAACGTTGTTAATGTTGCAAGGCTCAATTGATTTGTACTACCTATATTCTCAAGAAGACGATTGACCTAACACCATGAAAATAAAATAAATTTGTCTTCACTTTTCTATATACTTTCATATACTTTAATAATAATAATATATCCTGAGTAGTAGTTTAGTTGAACTCCTTTATTTTTTTCATTTAAAAATTAACGTAAAATTCGAAAGATTGTAGTTATCAAAACTTTATAAGGAGAATTATGCAATATAAACACATGTCGGGAATACTTATATGTGTCAGGATTACTAAAAACAATCGTTTTGCAAGTCCTCCTTTTGGCAAGGAGCGCTAGGAATTTCGTAATTCTTAATTTAACGCATCCTGCCGCTAAAAAACTATTACATGATTGTTAAAACAATAGTTACTACTATTATCGTGACGTAGGACAGGAATAACATTATAATGCGCTTTTAGATAGAACAATCGGTCGCATGAGTGAAAAGATCAACATTTTCGGAAATTGGCCGCCATCTTGAATTCCGGCCTTCCTGTTCAGATTTCGAGGTGCCAACATCGATATTCGTGTTCAGCAGGTACCAATTAGTAAAAAAAAGCCTTGTTGGCCAAATGTCTGAAATGCTCCTAGGACAGAGAAACTTCGAAAAGTGAACCAGTCTATAATAATTATTAGTCTTTGAGCTTGCGAAAGCACTAAACCAAACGTCGAAAGATTCGCAATAAACAAAATACGTTTGTTTTAAACTAGATTTTACAAATTGATCAAATTCGTCCATATTATAACAGTGGTGTCAGTTAGATTTTGCCTGCAAATTTATTAATCCTAAGGTGTACCTTACTGTGAGGAAAGTCACGCGTATTTTTAATTTTTTATGTTATTCAAATAGGAGTAGTTATGAAAGAGGGCGGCCGCGATTTAGATTATTGATTCGAGATTGAACGCATATCGTTTGAATTTGAAGTCGATTGAAATATTTTGTTAAAGTTTATCTCGTCGTTGCGATAAGATAACATTATGCCAAACTACGTTACAAACTTCAACTCACAAAACGCAAATAATACCCTCGCTTTCTTAAAAGGAATTGGTATATATATCGACATATAGCACTGTGTATATGTGTACCTGTATAGCTCTATAGCGTGCAATAAAGGGGATATGACCTTGGCAGTCGAACCCTATATTAATAAAAAAAAAATTGTCAAAAAGTGATCTTACTACTCGGTTAAATACCAAAGGCAAAAAGATTCCTTCTAAACAACGGCGTCACGTTTTATAAAATTTGGCCATTTCAGGGAGGGATCACCGGTTTTCCCAGCCAGCCCAGTGTATTCGGATAAGAATTTCCAAAAATTAAAACTTCTTTAATTAATTGTGCAGTCTGCTGATGTCCAAATGGTCATTGAAAATCAAATTAATAAAGAGCGCTCCTTTTTAGACCACTCCATGTCCTAATCCGATGCTGTGTACTGCAATTCATTCAATTACAACACGGTTAATTATAGATAATACATACAGACATAACTATATGCGACTTTCTGTAGTCTTCGCTTTTGTCTTCTCTGTCATATGTCCTCGTCGCCATTTTGGTCTTCATGGCCTTTTCGTCTATACCATCATCGTACCCTACATTTTCTTCCTTGCTCTCCTCGCCTCTTATTTTTCTTCCTATTGCTTACGTCTGCATGTCATCTTCTTTGTGTCCTTTACCTTCTTTAGCTGAATTCTCGTGTGTATTAGTCTTCGTTAATTAAACTGTTAAAGGCATCGAGATTTGCCTTGAATTTCCATCTCCCATGGAGATTTGCAGCGAACGAATGCTATTAGATGCAGACGTTAGGAGACGTGGAAGAGCTCAAACGGAAAATTATAATTATCAACTTGACTTGACATATTCCCTCCCACACACGGCGAAAATTTGTATTCTTGTAGTTCCACTACTGACTTCTTGTATATTTGAAATTTTAACCTGTACAATTTACACGATGCTAATTTACAGAAAAAATGCGACATCGTTATTCGCGTGAATGCGGAACATTGCTTGTTTTGTAAGCTGATTACCATTTTAAAGAGAAAAGAAAAAGGTACCTATTTGAATTCTTAATATAAGGAAAATTTCTGTTTTATTTCAGTTCTTTGCCCTTCCATCCGAACGATTTGTTTATACCTATATATTTTTGTTGGAATGAAAAGAAAGCGACCGGTAGAAGGGAAAGTGAATTCCGTTTGAATCCCTTTAAATTTCAAGTATATTGATTCGGTCGTTCCCAATAGCTTTTCTGTAACAAGTTCTTTAATAATAAGTACATGTTTACAATATACATACATATCTATAATTGTATTCTGTGAGCGTTTGGTTGGATGTTGTATCGGGCTAGCTGGTACGTACTGACATTGAATTTATAGTTATAAATTCAATTGTATTGAGACAATAATAAATATTACGCTTATGAAATAAAAGACGATATTACAAAATAATCCAACTTATGATCGTTCCATCCACGGGGGTTTTTATGTTTCTCTCCCACAAATGCCACCATTCATAAAATATTGTTGGTTTAAAACAAAGACAGTAAGTTATCCCTTGTACTTATATCATTTTATGACTAAAGTTATACAGTTCAACAAAAGAGGTCATTTAAAACATTGAAACAAAAGGAGCACACTACTACACTGATTATGCACACACAGTCCCCGCCACGTATCGAAGACCAATATGTACTCAAACATTAAATAAGGGAATCGATGAAAATAACAAAAAATACCTTTGAACTTCAGGTTGAGCTCAGAAGGGTGCGTTCTGCAAATCTGTAACATAATAACACAACAAATAAATAAAAGGGTCACTGAATCGCGCTGCACATAAAATACTGCGAAATAGCCATACTAACGTTTGACACGGAGGAGAATCGTATACTAAAACTGTAATTAATACTCTGAGAATCAATAATTTGAATGACATCGACTAGGACTGCCCTTATAGTCCGGGTGTAAGAACATAAAAGTGACGTTAAATTTAAGAAAAATACTTTGAGATAACTAAATTTCTATTCAATTAGCAATCTAATCAATTCAAAACATAAACAAGATAATATGAGCCGCGTCTTCGGAGTAACACAAACGAAGTAGCTAAGAATCGTAGATATCGGCTTCGCACAAAGCTTCGGTAACTTGAAAAACTTGTTTACAAAGTAATGGTACTAGTATCGGTATAACACAGCATATATAAAGGATATAAGGTAAACAAACTAACATAAATGAATTATCGGAGTAATAAAAATAATCGCATACAAGATCGGTATCGGATATACAACAGTAATGTTCTCCAAGGTTCGGTAAATATACTTGCGGTTACATTTCAAGAACAATATCGAATGTAGGTCAAGAAACTTCATGTAATTCGATCACATGTAACGGCGGATTCCCGTGATTAATTTCTGGAATTGCCGGTAAAGTAGAAACTCATCTATGGTGTCGCTATCCGCTGTCAAGCTTGTTAAAATGGCGGGTTCAAGTATAAATGCTAAATCATCCACGCACGGCAGGTAAATCAACGTAAAAGGTAATCCGGAAGAAATAACGATGAGAAACAATGAGGAAGCTATAGGCACAGGGTGAGGAAGTTTAAGGTTAAACTTAAGCGAAGGTTAAAATAAAACTCTAAAAGATCTACGTAATGAGAAAAATATGCTGCCTAATAATCTAACATACCCCGTATTGGTTAAATGCAAACTACTAATCCGTCAAAAAGTTTCGATGGACTCACCAGGACATTAAAGAGAAAGAAAAACCACTTCAAAGGTAAATATGTAAACCCAAAACAATAAATCCATATAATCAGGTCTGACACATTTCATCGCGTTCCAAGAGACATTTACACGTAATCACCTTGACGGTAGAAACTCCACTAAAGGCGGAAGGAATACAACTGCGCGGGCAAGATACACTTAGAGAAGAAGGGATAGTAACGACCTTGTGTCTGTTTTTTTCGGGTTGTAGTGTATGCTCTCGCTAGTAATTACGTGCCCCCAAAGGTGCACATATCGCGGCTCGCGCGTAGTTTAAATTGCACAAGCCCATCAAAAACGGGTGTTCGTAAAATGTTTCGAGCAGCACTCTCAAATCTTCGAGATAAACTAGAACTAGTACATCTTTTAGACACAGGAGCTTCTTTCTTTATTTTTTCTAACCGCAAAATTGGTCGAAAACACAATAGGATTGTTGGGTTTGTGAGCTTTTTACATTCGTCTTTGGTGTGCGCGAAAAAATTTACAATTAAAACACTTATCGCGTTTTTTATAGTACGGGATAGCGTTGTCCTTCCACGTTTCTTCTGTTAAACGACACTCTTTGAGTAGTTCAGTAAAAGTAGTAGCTTTGTCGCTTGTTTTTCACGCTACGCTTAGTCTTGACCTTTTATAGACTCTTCAGGCTGCGCTGTTCAAATTTCGCCCGATTATAATACGACAAAACTCATTTTCTCCAACTCAGAATGGAAAGCGCCGTTGATAGAAAAATTTCATTGCTGCTATTAAACTCTCATAAGCAGCTAATGCTAATAAATGAGTGACTAAAGACATAACCAAAATGTCATAACTAAATTAAATTATCTTTTGTCGCCCTTATTCCTAACGTCACGCCAGAGTGTAACAGTGTTGCAAAGAAAAGGTCATTGAGGGAACAATAAGCAGCAGCGGGAGTACAATAAGGAAGCCGGCTGTCTGAAGATAATGCCATAACGTACTTTGGCTCAAGCTTGTAAGAGAGTAAGTTCACGACATTACCGCTGTTATTCGTTTTTCGGCTAGTGGAGAACTTCCGCTGGATTATGAATAATTTCACATCATCCGTAGTCGTTCTTATAAGGGTGTAACACTTAGGAATATTGAAGTCGACACCTTTAAATTTATCTTATCACTTGGGATGGAGTGATCATACACTTACAAATTTAAATGGGTCACATCCATTGAAAAGGTATCTGATTCTCCGATCTTCTATTGTAATGTTTTTTCCTTTCAAATACTCCACAATAGCGGCTTAGAAGAGTAGCAATTAGGTATATTAATCAGCACATTTATCACCCCAGTATTAAAACTGAAGCTGAAATTCGGAACAAAAACTCGCGGTGGGAGACTATTTTGACGTAAATCAGCTGTTATTATGACAAGATATATTACATTGGCGGTGCATCTAATTAAAACCTAACACCCTGACCTTTTGCGCTGAAAAATCGAGAATTATTTTGTGCTCGTTATGTACAGGCACGCAAAAAGTAACTACTAAAGATATTCCTACTGGCCAGATAATTTAACAGTAAATTATGTAATGATTAATTTTTAAATGATTGAATAAATTCCGTTTCCGATTCCGTTTATTCATCTAAGATGCAAGAAATAAAGATCCGTGCCGTTTTGTTCTTTCCGGATGTAATTATTTCTTATTCTCGGTTTTCCGTTGCGAATAAACCAACGCCTACAGCTAAGGGCTCGATGTGCTGCAGCTCTCACTCAAAATGGTTGGATTATCCTAGGCTTCAATCACAAAACAAATCGCAAGCAATAGTATTTTACATTCTTAGCCAGGTAAGTGAGTTTTTACTGGCGATAGGAGAAGTTGACTAGCGAGCCGTTAGGCGAGCTTGTCATCTCCTAGAGCCAGTAAAAACTATTACCTGGCGTATAATGTACAATAATTTATTTGTTACTCATTTGTAAACAATAGTAAACGTAAATAATTAGTTCTAAATAATTAGTTCTTAAATTAATCTTGAAGAAATGTCTAAAATATCATGTTATCCATGTAACAGAGACTTCGCATTAATTCTGGCCAATGAAATTACCTACTAGATTACTAACTTGTAAAATTTTTACAGGTCTGCTGTCAGTTTTACAAGTCTGCTGTCAGTTTTACAAGTCAGTAGCGTTTAAACATGACGTTTACCCGTTTGCGTTTTGTCTTGTTAATCAACGTTTACAACTGAGTAACAAATAATAGTATTTTACATTATTAGCCAGGTAAGTTAGTTTTTACTGGCGATAGGAGAAGTTGACTGGCGAGCCGTTAGGCGAGCCTGTCATCTCCTAGAGCCAGTAAAAACTATTACCTGGCGTATAATGTACAATATTTTATTTGTTACTCATTTGTAAACAATAGTAAACGTAAATAATTAGTTTTTAAATTGATCTTGAAGAAATGTCTAAAATATCATGTTATCCATGTAACAGACTTCGCATTAATTCTGGCCAATGAAATTACTAGATTACTAACTTGTAAAATTTTTACAGGTCTGCTGTCAGTTTTACAAGTCTGCTGTCAGTTTTACAAGTCAGTAGCGTTTAAAAATGACGTTTACCCGTTTGCGTTTTGTCTTGTTAATCACCGTTTACAACTGAGTAACAAATAAAAACAATAAACAATGCGCTGCAATTAGTATACAATTCGCTGCTCTTCATTGGCCACTGGAAACTTTTTGGTTTATCGTGGAAATAATTTATTACTAATAAAATAGTTTAACAGCCATAATTTTCCACTTGTATTGACTCATACATTTACGAATTTGTTCCAATTTTGCCTTTAAAAAAAATGACCAACGTAGATCTTCTTAGACTAAATCCAAACGTGACGTTAAACCTCTCCAGATATAACACACACGTCTTTGTCTGCGAACGAAAGCTCGTCTCTCCTCTCTCTCTGCTTTTCAGTTATATTTTTTACTCCCACCGCCCTAACTAAATATTCGCGCATACACGCTTTATCCCTACACTCCATGGTAAACTTACTGTGTAAAATGACGCAAACGTTCCTCGTCCTACAATCATCAAAATGATCACTTTATTTGATTGGAAAATTATTTCAACTATGAACTTTCTACAACCGGAAGGATTATTAAAAACGTATTTTTGCGAAAAACCTGAAAAATGTAAATCCATACTTAAATGCTCACGTTACACGGCCTAGATGAAAAGGAATACGTTGGAAGGGGGCGGGGCGGAGGAAAACTACTTACACTATTGAAATGTAAAATGTAAGCCCGTAGGAAGACCATCCACTGCGGTTCCGGTATCTAAATTGAAATGTAAGCGTTGGAATTTGAGTAATGTTTGGATTTACCATAAGCTCAGTTAATGAAGATTCCTAGTAGTAGAAAATAATATTGCATTCCTTTTAACACTAGTTTTCGTATTATAAAATTAAGGAAACGACGGGCATGGAAAGCACAAAGGAAAATTTTGTTAATACCAGTAACGGTTTAAGGGAATTTTGAAAAAATGATTTCGCTCAGTAAACGTTTACAGAAGTCCTCTATAACCGAGAATTGCAATTTCCTTCACTTTCAGAGAAATTACATACTTAAAACTGTCACGTTCTAAAAAGTTTCAAACGAAATTACTCTTTGAAAATATCTCAATGGCAGAACAAATTACTGCCCTTGACTTTTACTTCCACTTGATTGACATGTAAAATTAATAAACAAGAAATTCTGCCAAACCGTTCCTTTCTGTTATTTTAGAGGACTTCATGTACTATAATGATTAATATTATAGGTACTCACCCAACAAAAATAGTTAAGCTCCTCCCGACAAATTTTCCGGCACCTTTACGCCAATATTTTTTATTGTGTGACTTAACTACGTGTTCTAGGTTCTTGAATAGGTAATAATAATAAAAAGATAATCTACTTTATATATATATATAAAATTCTTCTGTGTCTTTGTGACTGAACCTCTCCTAAGCGGTTGGGCGGATTTTGATAAAAATTGTTGTGTCTCTGTGTGTCCCCAGATGGTTTAGATTCACATGTTGGAACCGATAATTGTTATTGAACTTATGCGGGGTGTGTAAAACGGACGTTGTTATAGTCCACTTTGCTAGAATTTTGTGATTAATTTGATTTTCGTTTTATAGAATAAAGTTTGTTGTGGTTCCCGTAACTCGTGTGTTTCTTCGAATCTTTTAACGATCCAGATAAAAGTATCACGCTTAATTGTGATTTGATTGATTTTGTTGTTCGGTACCCACAGTTTATTTCAGGTGTCTTCAAAATTTGTTTAAGTAATCCTTGTGGAATTTAAGGAATTTGTTCGTGGCCATTATTTACTATAGAATTTGGAATTGGAAACCGAAATTAAAATTTTTTGGAAAAAAGATACCCTCGAAGATACCAGAATGATTAGACGATATGCCTTAGGTGTGGAGTAATCATCCTTGCCAGGTTTCTAGAAAACAATTTTTACCTCCCTCAATTGTTTAGGTATGTATTTGAAAGACATATAGCAAGTATATATTCTCACTATGTAGATAACAATAACATCCAGTCCCCTATGCAGGAGATCTGGTATTATGGGGTCCAATCCTGATGATTTGTATGCTGAGAACGATTTCACCGCCCAGGTTACTCTCGTGTATCCACCATCTGACTTGCAACCGCCCAGTCATTCTCCGTGGGAGTCAAGGAGGTTTCCTCTGGCCGTAGTAGTGGCTCCGACAAAGTGAGCGCCTCTCAGTACCTCGGCAGTCTTCTGAGGGTGTCCGTATAGGAACCATCCTTTCTTCTGAAGCTAGCTGGGTTGCAATATACGAATCCTTAGTTAGCATTTTATTTAGGTAGGATGCAGAGGACCCCTCCTCACATCCCTCTTATACAATCTTATGTTTCCTTTATAGGTCTCCTGGTCGGCTTCAGCTTTGCTCTTCCTCGACTTATTGAATTGTTTGCCCAACAGTGCTTTTCGAGCACCCAGCACCACCAGGGATGGTTATAGGGTCTCAGAGGACATGCCTATTCAAATCATTGTACAATGGAGTTGGAGAGATTTGTTTCACCCTGTCTCATTACAGGGAGGTAGGTTGACAGAATCTCCTGGGAGTTTTACCATGTATATCACAACATACCTGTATAGCTGTGATATAACGGTCATGCAGGTATAGCAGCAGGAGAGCTTTAAAGTGGAACATAAATACAGGTCCTAGGTTTTTCTTATCGTGTGTCAAAGAGAACGGTTCCTTTCAGGCTTTTGATTGAGAAGTCTGATCGAAAAAGTACAAATTGATTTGGATTCTACGCACCCAAATTAATAAGAAAAAGTGTTTTCCCGAGAAATTTTGGTGTAGTCGATTTTTGGTAAAAAAGGCCTTTTTTGAGCCCCGAAAAAAAATTGTCTCAGATCGACTCGGAAAAAAAATTTCTTACAGAGTGTGGCCTGTAGAATCCATAATTTCAAACAGTTCCAAGATTGGGCTACTAGTTCAAAAGTTACAGCCCTTTAAATTTTCTTTCGAAATTGGTTTCTAGTCTATAACTTTTTATTGAGAAGTCTGATCGAAAAAGTACGAATTGTTTTGGATTCTACGCACCAAAGTTAATAAGAAAAAGTGTTTTCCCGAGAAATTTTGGTGTAGTCGATTTTTGGTAAAAAAGGAAGGTTATACACTGCTTTTTTTTGAGCCCCGAAAAAAAAATTGTCTCAGATCGACCCGGAAAAAAATTTTCTTATAGAATGTGGCCTGTAGAATCCATAATGTCAAACAGTTCCAAGATTGGGCTACTAGTTCAAAAGTTACAGCCCTTTGAATTTTCTTTCGAAATTGGTTTCTAGTCTATAACTTTTGATTGAGAAGTCTGATCGAAAAAGTACGAAATGGGTTTGGATTCTACGCACCAAAATTAATAAGAAAAAGTGTTTTTCCGAGAAATTTTGGTGCAGTCGATTTTTGGTAAAAAAGGAAGGTTTATACACTGCCTTTTTTTGAGCCCCGAAAAAAAAATTGTCTCAGATCGACCCGGAAAAAAAAATTTCTTATAGAATGTGGCCTGTAGAATCCATAATTTCAAACATTTCCAAGATTGGGCTACTAGTTCAAAAGTTACAGCCCTTTGAATTGTTTTTTCGAAATTGGTTTCTAGTCTATAACTTTTGATTGAGAAGTCTGATCGAAAAAGTACGAATTGATTTGGATTCTACGCACGCACCCAAATTAATAAGAAAAGGTGTTCTCCCGAGAAATTTTGGTGTAGTCGATTTTTGGTAAAAAAGGAAAGTTATACACTGCCTTTTTTTGAGCCCAAAAAAAAAAATTGTCTCAGATCGACCCGGAAAAAAACTTTCTTATAGAATATGGCCTGTATAATCCATAATTTCAAACAGTTCCAAGATTGGGCTACTAGTTCAAAAGTTACAGCCCTTTGAATTTTTTCCCGAAATTGGTTTCTAGTCTATAACTTTTGATCCTGGTTCCTTTTGTAAGCCCAAGATCAAAACCCTTGATTTAACAACCCAGAGTTTTTGAGTGAGGACAATGTCCATACCCAGCAACTACTGAATATTCCTAAACTCGTCCCAGTTTGAAATCCGCCCAGGTGAATTGATGACGCTGGAGCATGCTATAATCTCAGGCTGCCTTGGCAGCATGGACGGTGATATGGTGGTATTGGTGTACTCACCACCTCTGGTTCCGCAGGATTTCTGACCCTCTCTTTTAAAAAAGAAAACCTCCCCCTGCCCCTGGCTTGATGTTGATCTTTCAAGGCTGTGTGGGAAAGACAGCAGCTGCCTATCCTTGTCCAGGATGCGCTCTACCACCCCCAGGACGTCAGGTTCGCCTGGTACTCAAATGGCAGTCTTGCAAAGCTTAGGCAGTCTTCCTGTCCTACCCACATTTGTGGAAGATTGTCAACCACCACTCAGGGGAATGGTTATTCTCACACGAGGTACTTAGAATCGATTACCTCCAGCCTCTGAACGTGGGTGCTAGAGTAGCGTCTTTTAAGCTAAATAGATGCTGGTCAAGAACCTTGACCACGTGTTTCTGTACCATTTCGGCATCGTTAGCCGTTTACTCACCCATGGGGCTACTGGTATTTACAATCGATATTTTGAGTTACGCCTCGGCAGCTTTTGGGGGCTGTTGGGGTTGACTGCACCCCTTCGAGTGAGGTTCCTATAGATTGGTCTGACGCCTACTCGCGATTTTACACCCCTATCAGTGGATATCGGACTGCAAACTATCGCTTATCGCTGGTTGATCCGTTTATTTGTACTCGTATTTACAAATTCACGATTTACTCGTAGAAATTATACGTAGGTTTCTCTTTGTTGAGCGTCTAATGGAAATTTCCGACACGCCACGCTTGGTTTACACACTCATTTGACACTTTTAAGGTTAGAAAACTCGAAAAAAATCAAGCTTCTAGTAGCTGCGATGATCAAAGCTTAATTATATTCATTTTTTAAATTGGACTAAACCCCCCACCCCCGCCCCCTTAGTTAAAATTTTAACCGCCAACAATGGTGGATTATTTTTAAAAATGTCTAAATTCCCATTTGATAGTGTCTTTTGTGCCACCAATTGAAGATGGTTCAAAAGGTCATTTCAAAACTTTCTGACTCGACAACTTTTCACGGTGAGTTATATTTATTTTATTTTTTATATGGCCTTTATTTTTGAGTGGGCGGTGTTACAGCCAAGGCTCTACCAACACAACCTACTATACATTTACAAATATCCATGCCCGAACCCGAATTACAACCAGGGACTTTTAGTACCAGAGTCGAGCTTCAAGTTAACTGCGCTACACGGGCCGGCATGAGTTAAGAAACGTAATAATGTACTACTATTAAAACGGATCTAATCCTATCTGAGCACCAAAAACCTTTAATGAACAAAAAATTCATTGAACAAATGACACATCTTTCGTTGACTCCAATCATCCTGATAAATTCTTCATATCATCATGAACATTGTCCGGGAAGACACTGCAGAACCTTAACATTTTTTACAGCTTGAAAAATTCGTTACTTATTTTCGGGGTAAAAATTCGAAATGGATAATTTAGTTCAAGGTTTTTGGAAAAGGTGGCACTTGGAATACTTTTCTTCATCGCAAAAGCGCCACAAATATTGGGATATTATGGAACCGATTAGAATGGGAACGAGTGTGGTGTTGGTTCTCCCTATTTACACATTTGTTTTTACCCATAGTCATAGAAGGGCTCCGTGACAATGATGACATTAAAACTAGTATAGGAGATCATCAACACGCCCTCGAAAATTTTAAATTAAAAACGGGAACGTGTGTATCAAATTTAGTACAATCCTAACCGAAAAATGAAAGATGTTGATGTCTCCATCACAAAGCTCGTAGAATGAAGCGAGGATGTGTCATTTATTTCTTGGTATGCTTTCATCTTGAAATTTAATTTAATTGTAAAATAAATTGAAAGCTACGCCCGTGAAATGTGAAATATATTGTTGGGCGTAAAGGCAAAGATTAATTCTCAATCTGAAAATCCTGGAAAGTTTAATATGTTGTATATTGACTAATTGCAAAGTGCAGTTTCGAGCCCTCGCTTTGTATCTCGTATTTTGATTTTGGGTTAAACGGCTCACGATTGATTGGTAATTTTCATTAGATTTGTGTAGGTATTCATTTATTGTTGTGCCATTAAAGGGATTACTGAAATCCTTTTTGATTACGCGATGGGAGATAAATTGTGAGTATTGTGGCACGCTGCCTGGTTTTAGGTGTATGAGGGAGTATATTTTTTAAATCTAAAATGTATTGTTTTAGTAGGTATTCCCTCACTCCGACACAATGAAGCTTCTCTTTGTACCAAAATAATTTCCACTAAGCTCAACTGCCTAGGCACGTTTCCTTCCAACCACCATTGTTTCCTAATCAATACCTACCTACTTATATAATAACGTAAGCGTTTTAGAGCGTAAGTGAAAAGCTATTACATCAACGTAGGTGGATGCTAATATATCGCCCCAAATCCTCTTTACCGAATATATCAGTGTTTGTTTAAGCACCACGAAATCCTTCTCCTCAAATTCAATAAGGAACTCGGGAAGTAGCATAAATAAACTTTGAGAGGGATGTCCCGCGAGAATCTCCTTCAATTACGTCTTTCAAAATCACCGCAGAAATCGCAGTCGTCATACATAAAAGTTGATTTCGATTTGTAACTCCTTTTGTGTATTGCAACGGGTGATCTGAACGTCAAAGCAGTTTGCTTTGTGATAACGAACATCCGTGAAAGGGATGAATTCGCGAAGGATTCCCTCTGCGATTTTCTTTTAAGTTGCGCGTTTCACATCATATTTTGAAAAATTGCAACACGTTGGTAACGATGGCATGACACGTTTCGCTTTGTAGCACACGAAAGCCTGATTTATTCGTCATTTTGTGTCACACATCGTGCACCGCACTCCGCCTAATGGATTTACCATGTTCTAACCCTAATCCCCCCAAAATCACCTAATCCGTAACAATAATTCGATTAACGGTTACACGCAGTGATTTCAAAATTCCAACAAAAAATGATGGGGGCTTCGCGCTATCGAGTTTTTTTCTCTTTATTAGGTTACAGTTTCGCCATAAAATGCTATTGCTCTAAATTTAGGACATCAAGTCAACGTAAATCTTCTTATCCAAGCTATTGCTCGATATCAGACCGACGAAATTACTTTCTAACTTGATTAACTGGGAAATAAAATTGAAATATTCATCGCGATGTCAAAGTTTATTGTGGCGCCCTACACTTTACTTTGAAAATTGTAAATAAATGGAAAAAGATTGCTTTATTTTCCTGCTGCTTATGCAATTCGCGGTCATATTTAAGTTTTCATATTTTATTCTTAATCTACTTTGTCAGTTTTATATCTCAAGACGTTGTCTTCCGTCAACTCGGAAAAGTTAAGAAAATTCCGTCACTTGTTTCTAATTTAATGTGTTCTGGCAGGGAGGAAATTGTATTTCCTCTATGGTTCTGGCATTTTAAATAATATAAATAAAACTTTAATTACGTATACTTGTAGCTGAAGGATGTACATTTCGAACAATTAACAGAAACCCTCAAATCTGTATATTGGAACGTTCCGTTGATTAATGTGAGCTATTATGAATTACCTACGTGATCGGAAAAACGACAGAAAATGCGGAAAAAGTATTCTTACTGCAAAGTATCGAGAAAGATGACACTATTTCTCTGTAAACGTATTAAAATCAGCAAAATGGATATACGAATTTCAACGAAGGTGATGCTAGTTTCAAGATCCAATAATGCGAATATTGGAAATAGAATAGAAAAATATCTCACGGATGGTGATGGCGTAGGAATGTGAATGAGGAAGAAACCGACGTCTCAGTTACACATATGAACCAATTGAAAAACCTTCGAGAGGGAAACTGTAGCGACTAGGGGCGACTTTTTTAGTAGGTAATTGATATTTTGAGATTGATATGGACCAAAGATCATAGACTATACTAAAACCGAAATTAAATAAAGCGATTCTTTGGAATGTAAAGGATTCAGAATATTTTTTTAAAATTGGCGTCTCTCGTTACTGGCCAGTTTCTGAAATCTTGATATGTTGTTAGTGTTGGCGTCCAGTAGTTTTACCTACACACTGTTTATTCCCCAAGAAAACCGAAAATGTTATAATGTTGAAGCTTTTTTCAGTTTTCCTCTAAAAATGTCTATAATCTGTGCCACTTTTAAAGGTGATCATCACAAAAGCCTTGTAAACGTAAAGGAATACCGAGAAATGCAACGGACAAAACGACGATGATTGCGATGCTGGGGCTGTGGTAAAAATGGACACAGAAGAAATTGCCCTGAGAACACAACAACCAATAAGACTATAATAGACCTGCCTAACTTATGCCCCGGAGACTGTCATCCAAGCCACTGTATTTGGATAAACGTTTACAATGCTGTTTGGTACAGGTGCATCGTAAGATGTGACTTAGTTCGAGAAAAAAAGTTACAATCATCAAAACTGAGGCTGAAAACTGCAACATGTGATCAAGCTCTTAAGCTCGGAGGTATTGGTGTCAAGAAACAAACGTACGCATCAAGTGTGATTTTGGGAATAGACTTGATGAGAAAATTCTGGTTTACAATAGACCTTAAGAATGGAATACTTCGAGTAGACCATAAAGAAGTTCCTATTCACAGAGAAGAAGACGACCTGGCTCGCATAAACACAAGTCTCCGGGAGGTTAGGGAACCCAATGACACGTACCTATAAGAGTCGGGGAATTTTGATTGGGACTAAACGCCTCTTCGACTTATGAATTTTAACTCATTCCCGACCAAGTTAAAGAAGAGCACTGAGAGCCAAAGGACCAAGCTAAAAGGTCAATTTGCTGCTACCAAGATATGTTTGCTTCATAGGAAGGACTTTGTCGGTCGAAGCAATACGGTAACCCATAAAATAAATACAGGAGATGCCCCAAGAAGACTAACTACCATCGGTTAAACCGAGGCCTACGATACTTACAGGCCGGAGCGCTCGAAAAAGTCACGTAACCTTAGGAGTCAGTTCGGGACACATTAAATACATTACGGCTTATGGAAAATCCGTGCGTAGCTCCACTATTGATTTTTTTTACTCCGAATCCGGTTAACATAGAGCCACGAAATTTCAATGAGAGTTGGTCAATGGTACAGACAATTAAATTATGGGGTTTGTTAATTATTAGTAACACTAGAAATAGTTAATTTTAAGGTTTAAAGTCTTTGAAGATAAAACGACGATAGTAAATCAGTGTTATTCTATATTTCCACCGTCATATTTCTGTTTCTAGGAACGATATCATTATAATTCTTTCGGTGTCTTAAACTAGAATGATATGCGCATCCAATTATACGTATATAATGCCTTATCTTGTATTAGTGTAGATTTAACAGGCCCTACAAAATCACGCATTAATTATCCGCGCAGATCAACATTCACCATGCGAGAAACTTTTTTGTTGTTGGTACATATGTTACGGTAAAAGTACATAATTCCAAAGTCACTGGTAAATGGACGAAATTATTCTCAATGATCTACTTTTACTGGTAATTGTATACAATAACCAAGGACCAGCGGTAAAAGTAAGAAAATGATATGAAAAGAGGAAATAAAAACAATAAATTCAAATATTTTCTTTTAAGAAGTGAGGCAAATTTTGTATGGCATTTGTACTATTTGTTTTGACATGACAAACTCCCGTGGCACTTGGAATTACACAGCTTTCCATTCTTTTTACATTTACTCTTGTCTGTTTTACAATAGTTTTGCAAACACATCGCTGATAATAGGATCACACATGCACGTGGTAAACAAACGCACTGCGCTTGCGTGTCGATCCTTGAAATTTGAATTTCTTACTTTCACCAAGCTCTTCTGGCGATTGTATACAATTACCGGTAAAAGTAGGAAATGAGGGTTTTTTAAGACAATTCAACTCATGTATAAAAAATCGCATAAGCCGCAGTGCAATTTTTACTTTGACAGTGGCAAAAGTTACCTGCAACTTTTCCTGCGGTGTCGCATTTTTATTAGTTGACAGTTTTTCTCGTCTAATTGCTAGGCAACAGATTTTCATTACCTTAACAACCCAAATTTACTCGGTAAAATACAAACCTCTTGTGCAATTATAAGTGATTATTTTCTACTTTTACCAAAGACTCCGGTAAATGTACACAATTACCGGTAATTGTATACAATTGCCACATTATGTACCCTTACCGTAACACATATATCGCATCAATTGTGACCAAAGGACACAAAAATGTCTTTCAGAAGGAATTTGTAAGGAATGCTCTTTTGTTTCCTTTTTTCAGCAGTTTTAGTAAATAGCGCGACTTCAGAAACACGCGAACGCGCAATGGAAATTATTATTTTTTAAATAATTATTACTAATGGACTTTCAAATAGTGTTTGTAATATGTAGAGAACCATTACCTAAACTTAAAAATTACAAAAAATTACATACAGGGTTAGTTCAAAGTATGGATATTCTTTTTATAGTCTGAGTTAATATTAATTTTACATTAATTTACTTATATGAAAATCGCTTTATGACCAACCGAACATTGCAGATATATTGTCATCCTCTACATCAGCATCATCAACGAATACTTCCATTTTTGTTCGCCATGATTATGACAGTGTGACTTGCTCTTCGCGTTACGTTTTGCCCAATTTAACATATACATTTCATTTTGTGAGTTAAAACAAGATCGTATTGAATTGCCACTTACCAGTGGTAGACATCTATTTAGTTTCTAATGGTAGTGCGAGTGTTATAGAGAATATTGTGGTGCACACAGAAAAAAACTGAGTGGTCTCCTTACTGGTTATTCGGCACCGACTATGATCTCTTGTAGACGGCGAGACGTGCACAGAAGATTCTTGTCAGACAGCCAGATAAATAACATGAAGAAATTGCCACACATGATGCATATAACACTTCTGCAGTGACTTCCGAGCGAATATGCATAATATTTATAACATTCTACACCAGCCATCTCCTAAGGAATAAGCTTTAAAAATTATTAGACAAACTCACACTCTGTTAAAGAATTCTACAGGAGCGAATTGTTCTAAACACGAATTTTGTGGAAGCTATAATATAAAACTAATATTAACGAAGATATAAAATATGTTCCAGACTTTTGACTAACCCTGTATATAATATTTTTAATTTTGTGAGTTTAAAGGTTCTCTAAATATTACAAACATTATTTGAAAGTCGATTAGTAATAATTATTTAAAAACTAATAATTTCCATTGCGCCCTCGCGTGTTGCAGAAGTTACTAAAACTGCTGAAAAAAGGTAACGCGAAATGTATTTAATGTGTCCCGAACTGACTCCTAAGGTCACGTGACTTTTTCGAGTGCTCCTGTCTGTAAGTATCGTAGGCCTCGGTTAAACGCAACTTTTTTTTACGGGTCATTTAAAAAATATAGTTAATGATGATTTTTTCGAAACGAAACGTTGTATTGAAAATCTCTCAACGCTGTCTTGTAGAATTCAAAAAATGGCAATGAGAAGGTGTTTTTTCTGTATTTTTTCAAATAACAAAAAAAATAAAAACGAAATCGGCAAGTTTCGGTTTTTCTGGCATATCTTCGTAAGTTATCGGAATTTTTTGGTTTTCTTTAAAGCATGATAATAAAGGTTCAATTGCGCATGTTTTCTCTAATTTCCTTATCTTGAACACAGTGTACAATGGATTCGAGATAAGAGGGTCACCTGAATATCTCTTTTATTTAGTGAACTACTAAAAATTTGTCAAATATAATTTTTGATGTGAGATTACGATCTAATCGATCACATATAGAAACTTCCATCATCACTTCCGGTTTAACCGGAAATAGTTGTAACTTTTGTTATTGAAATTTCAATGCCTGTGTTTTTTTTTAATTTTTGAAACGAGTAACAAAAAATTAACTGTACAACAACATAGAACATGCGTATGATGAAGAAATTCGTGATTCAATATTTAGAAATCTAGCTTACCATGTACCAAATGACACAGAAAAGATCTACATCAACTTGTTCAATGTTTCGTTTTGAAGATTTACTATTGCGCGATACGATCTACCCGTGTAACACAACAGACAGCGCGCATCCTGACAGCACATGATATGCTAGATTTCAGAAGTCTTCTAAAGACTGACGGATTTCTGCATTTTTTTATGTATGTCAACCATATGCATATTTTATGTTGTCGTTCAGAAAATTGATAGCTATTTTCAAATATTTAAAAATTGTATTTGAAAAACAACAGTTGTATCGATCTCCGGTTGAATCGGAAGTGGTGCCGTAAGTTTCAATATGCGATCGGATAGATCGTAATGCCACATATAAGTTTATATTTGACAAATTGTTCGTAAATCGCCAAATAAAAGAGATACTGAGGTGACCCTCTTATCTCGAACGCACTGTATATAGATTTAACGATGGATAACCTATGCTCGACTAAAGATTAATTATTAAATTGATCAAAATATTAACTAAGCCTGCTTGATTAAAAGCTAACAATAATAAGTTTTACTAACATTATTTGTTCATCATATATCTATCGATTGTTTGATCATGTAACAATCCAATATGGCATCAATTTAAAAAGAGAAAGTTAATAAAGCTATGCCAGTAATCGCCATCTTGAATTTAATTGTGACATTATTTTGAAATTTGACATAGCGTAGATTTCGAATGTGTGCCAAGCGGCATGTTTATGCGTAAAGAGCCCCATCCCCATTAATCATCTACCAAGAAAGTAAACATTTACTGAACTATTTCGGTAAAAAAATGAGCTTTATCTGCACAATGTATTGTTTAAATTAAGTACGTATCTCCCGAAACGATCAACTTATTACTCC
Source organism: Photinus pyralis (assembly GCF_008802855.1). Classification (NCBI taxonomy): domain Eukaryota; kingdom Metazoa; phylum Arthropoda; class Insecta; order Coleoptera; family Lampyridae; genus Photinus; species Photinus pyralis. Next base: position 25,931,354 of record NW_022170819.1, on the reverse strand, counting down.
GCTATACGGCTATACTTCTCCTTCCACTTTATTATACATATTACATTATATCGGTATAATAAAACTGCTCTCAATTTAGGACACCAAGCTAATGTAAATCGAAGCTCCCGCTCGATATCCCACCAACGAAATACCTTCTAACTTGCTTAACTGAGAAATAAAATTGAAATACTCAAACTTTACCGAGGCTTCCTACACTTTTGTTATGAATATTTTAAATGCTTTATTTTCCGTACCGTATAGTTTATGCAATTCACAGTGGTATTCAAATTTTAGAATTTTATCTGCTTTGTCAGTTTTATCTCAAAGATGTTCTCTGTCACCCCGAAAAGTTCTGCTCGTCTTGGCCGTGGAAACAAAACAGAACTAAAATAAATCAGTTTTATCACTAAAGGATGTACCAACGTCTTTTTTGCACTTCGTGCTTAGCCTTCCGTTTGTGGGACTAAAGATTCACTTTTTCTCCTGCGGGGGGTAGTATTTCAAGCTACATACTTGGATGTATAGCAAGTTGTAGGAGTAACCAAATACTTTTAATTCTTTGATAGGCAATGTTTCAATGACCTGTGCATAAAAAGGAAAAAGGGAGGGTGGAACCTCCCTTCTTTGTAATAAAATTTCTCCTAGTCTAATTTCCTGAAACATGACTCAAGTCTTGGTTTTCTAACTTGCTTACATCGATAACGGGATGGAAGATTAACTCACTGAGCTGTATATTAAAACCTTCCCTTAGCCTTAGGGAAAACTCTTTAACGTATTATTCGGCGAATCGCTGTCTTCTGAACGTAACTCTATCGAGCGGCTGATCCTTATGTTTACATTGTAAACAAGTAAAATTCATATTCCCGTACGTTATAGTTTGTTATGACGGATTTTATAAATTATATACCACCAAAACTTTTCATAAATTTTACACATTACTGAATACACGAATGGTTTTCGGATACAATGTTTTGTTACGAATGAGAACTACACTGGTCAGTAAAATAACTGCATGCATTTTTTAACAATAGCTTTTTGTGCCAAATAAAATACACTGGCGCGCTTAATTAGATTGTCCTTGGTTTAAATATGATTATACTTTTTTTCGCAAGGGTATCTCGCATTCGCAATGGTTTTATTTTCTTAGCTAATATTTTTCTTGGACATGGATAAAAAAACCGACACGTTCTAATGAATCTACTTCTGCATGTTTCGAGGGTTCGTTTTTAAGTTCCCGGACTGGGCTGTTTTGAATTATGATGCAAGCTTTCACTATGCTGTTTTTAGCCACATATGCATTAGTAAGTTGTGTGGAAATTTGTAACACAATTGGACTATTGTTAATTTCATTATCTGTCATTAAAAGAGAGGCTTTCCCAAAAAAAGAATTTTTATAATTAATATATTATAATTTGAATAACATCCGAAATAATAATGGATCCACCAATACAATTATTATCTATCAGTTTGTGTAGTCGCGCCTTGTATATATGTATGTACCAAAATTAATAAAATCTAATATCGGATTGTTATAAGATTCCTTACGAAAACCTTCAAAAATTATCATTGAAGAAGTGTTGGCGATATACGGAGATGGTTCCCCTTCTAAGTCAATTATTTGAGAGTGGTCAACATTGTTTAAACATGGTCGAGAATCACTGGACGAATCCCCGCCTAGGGCGCCCCGTTGACGCGATCACTTCAGATGAAAAAACCAGGTTTTTGGTACTGGAGGATGCAAGACTAAAGAAGCGAAAATTAGCAGCGTCACTGGGAGTTTCAGAAGCCACGGTTTTCATAATTTTACACGAGTCTCATAAAAAGTTTAAAATCACCCCTTCCACAGGAAAAATAAGCAACAATTTTTTGGGACTGATTATATGAATTTTTCGTTTTGCCCCACGACAACGCACCAGTGCATAAATCCAGACTTTCAAAAGGTGCTGTAATTGATTGTAACTTCCAAGAAATTGAATATCCCCCTTATAATCCAGATCTAGCACCCACTGACTATTTTTTTGCGGAAAAATCAAATGAATATTTTTATACTGGATTAAACGGATTGAAACGGATTGAATACCTGTATTCAAAAGCAGGAGAACAATAAAATTTTGTTGTTGCTTTAGTGTTTTGTTTTCATGCTTAGGCCGAGAATATAAAAGCGACCCCTCGTAGTTTGTCTAACTGTAAGCGCACGTAACTCGCGTTTTAAATTTCCGTTTTGAGGAAAAAATATCCGAAATCACCACTTGGCTTTATGATGCCCGTAAAATGCAACTCCCTCGAGCTGCGCTCTGCACGGACCGGTTATAGAATCGTCACTGAGTTATACCATGGAGATTTTCCATTATAGGCATTAATAAGTGTTTCCCATTCCCATTCTACGAGTGGGAATTTTTATTTCCCTTTTGGACTGACAACTCCTATCACACGTAGAACATTTAAAATTATGTTCCTGTTCCTCTAAAGTAAAAGCCGAACCCGCATTACGCAAGTCTTCAGCAGATATCTTGAAAGTTTTCAGTGCAGACATCGTCATCTTCACTTAAAAACATGACAGAATAACCCTATATGTTTAGGAAACGTTCCCAACTACACTCGACATTTGTGAATTATACCAGCGGCTCTAGTGTAAATCTGAATCGCGTATAGGTACATCTATTCCATTTTACATTGTATTGATACATATTTATGAGGAACATTAATATATCCGCATATACATTGCAAATTAAGGTAGATAGTACACTTTTACTCCCCCTAGAAACAACAACCCATGTATTGATTTCCGTTCATATACTGTAACGTTATTTATAAATTCGGGTTCGATTTATATCAATATTTATTAAACAAAACTAAAACACTATAAAATCCGTACAATTTATATCGATTATTTATATCACACACTTCGAAATTTATATCAGCTTTTCGCGCTCTATGTTTCGTCCGTACTCGATCTCGTTCGATAGTAGACTGCCGCGATGTTCGGTCCGCAACCATTTATACACGCAAGCAATGTAAGTCCAGTACATTCTCGAATACGCGTAGAAAATTCCAGAGTGCCAAAGGCGACGTCATGTCTGCAGCATTTCCGTTACACTGCCCCCTTCTTAATTCTGGACGTCTCGTTCAGAAACTGCGTTAGTATTATTTTTTAATGCCTCGTGTCGGAATCTGCAGTCAGAGCCTGCTCGACAAACACCTTTCTTGAAAAAGTAACAGTCCACAGTTTTGCGGAGGGTCGTCCCCTGTGGGTTGAAGCAGCATACTGTAATTCGAACGCTAGTGTTTCTAAAAATCACTTCGATCATGGTTCGCACTATTTTCCAGTCCAACCCATCTAAACCACATCCAATCTTCGGAATCGCCAAGCTATTTATGTCATAGTATGCCATGAGTTTCCTTAAGCTTTTTAAAGCAGACCAGAGGTTTTCATAGGTGGGTTTGCCTTCTGACGTTTTCTTTGAAACCAAGTAGAACAAAGAGCGTTGACTATCTTCCAAGCGCAGTACTTTACCCACTCGTGGTCTTTGCTTTAACAACTCGTCGATTCTTCCAAATCTTTTCCGGAATACGGAAGCTATACCTCTACTCATGCGAAGGTCTTCGGCGACACAATGGGCGATGGAAACGTTAACGGAAGCTCAAAAATATTTTGACAAATTTCCTGAGTAACGCCAAATCGAGCTTTCTTCCGCTGGGCGTAATTTGACATAAAATCGTTAAAGTTTGGCTCGATCCCAAAGCTGCGTTCCTCTTCTCGAATACCTCTAACTTCTTCGTTGTTGTTGGATCCGGCATATCGTGCGAGTCGATTAATGTGGACAACTTTCGGTTTCCGGTGGTTCATTCTGATACGATATATCACGTCATTTATTTTCTTGATCACCTCATACGGACCTTCCCATTGTCTTTGTAGCTTGGGAGAAAGACCTCTTCGCCTCTGTGGATTGTGCAGCCATACCAGATCTCCAGCTTCAAAAGTTTCATTGGCCGAGCGGAGGTTGTATTGATTTTTCATGCGATCGCTGGCAATCTGAATATGACTTCTAGCCAAGTCGTGAATGTCATTCATCTTCGCCTTTAGTTGGTCAACATAATTTTCACCTGCGACATATTCTTCATGGGTTTACGCCCAAACTCGAGGTCACATGGAAGGCGTAGTTCACGACCCAACATAAGGCAGGCAGGAGTCTGACCCGTGGTCTCGTTGACGGCTGATCGATATGCCATAAGGAACAGGTGGAGGTACTGGTCCCAATTTTTCTGATGTTCTGCCACGACTTTTGAAAGATATTTACCCATCGTTCGATTCATTCTCTCAACCATTCCATCTGACTGAGGATGCAAAGGTGTTGTTCTTGTTTTATTGGCTCCTACCAATCGACAAACATCTTGGAACAAAGCCGATTCAAAGTTCCTTCCTTGGTCTGAATGGATTTCTATAGGAACACCAAAACGTGTAAAGAACTCCTTTACCAACACTTCTGCAACTGTTGCTGCCTCTTGGTTTGGAATGGCGTAAGCTTCAGTCCACTTTGTGAAATAATCCATAGCCACTAGGATATATTTATTTTCGCCATCTGTCTCGGGAAACGGTCCTGCGATATCGATAGCAACTCGTTCCATCGGACTACCAACGTTATACTGCCTCATGGGTGCCTTCTTCTTGGAAACTGGTCCGTTTCCAGTAGCACATAACTCACATTTTTGACACCATCGCCGGACATCTTCTTTACGGTTGACCCAATAGAATCGCTCACGTACCCTTTGCAACGTTTTCGTAATACCAAAGTGTCCTCCGGAAGCGCCGTCATGCAATTTTCGCAATACTTCCGACACTTTGCTTCTAGGTACTACTAATTGCAGCGTCGATTCGGTGCCATCTTCACTTTCAAGGGTCCTATACAACAGGTTGTCTTTCAGAGTCAGGCTATTCCATTGGCCCCAATAACTCTTTACTTCAGGACTTGTGGCACTAATGTCTTGCCAGTCTGGTCTTTGTCCGTGGCGCATCCAATTCAGAACAGTTTTTAAACTTGGGTCGTTTTCTTGGGCCGTTTTGATTTCGCTTGGCTTCCATTCCTCACTCTCTACAGTTGTTCGCCGCAGATGGCCCATCTTGTCTTCTATTTTAGAACAATGTGTGCAGTTGTCCTTGCACGGTCTTCTTGACAAAGCGTCTGCATTATTGTGAACTTTTTCAGCCCTGTGTTCAATGTCGTAGTCATATTCCTGAAGACGTTCTAACCATCTTGCCACCTGTCCTTCTGGGTTTCGGAACTGCAAGAGCCACTTTAGCGCTGCATGATCTGTCCTTATCAGGAACTTGCGGCCGTAAAGGTACTTATGGAAATGTTCGCATGCCTTTACCACACCCAGGAGCTCTCGCCTAGTCACACAATAATTCCTCTCGGGTTTCGACAGTACTTTGCTGAAATAGGCAATGACTCTTTCCTGTCCGTCTTGCAATTGAGAGAGAACAGCTCCAATGGCGGTGTTACTGGCATCGGTATCTAGCACAAACTTTCCTTCATTTCTGGGGTAGCCAAGGATAGGTGCGCTAGTAAGAGCTTGCCGGAGATGTTCGAAAGCTCTTTGACAGTCTTCACTCCATTCGTACTCATTGCCCTCTTCTGTCAACTTTATTAATGGTTTGGCAATGTTGGCAAATCCTTTCACGAATCGTCTATAATAGGTGCACAAACCGAGGAAACTTCGAATCTCGTGCTTGTTCTCAGGAATCGGCCACTCTTGAATCGCTATAATCTTCTCTGGGTCAGCTGTAACACCATCACGAGATACGATGTGCCCCAAATATTTAACTTCTTTTTGGAACATAAAGCATTTCTTGGGACTTAGTTTTAAATTGGCCTCTCGTAATCGTCCAAACACCTCTCTCAGGTTCTTTAGGTGTTCTTCAAAAGTTTTTCCTACGACAATTACATCATCCAAATATACCAGACATGTCTGCCACGTTAGTCCCCTTAGAACTGCTTCCATAAGTCTCTCAAACGTCGCGGGGGCATTACACAATCCGAAAGGCATTACTGTGAATTGCCAAAGTCCAGAGCCTATAGAAAACGCGGTCTTCTCTCGGTCTGTCGATTCCATTCCCACTTGCCAATAACCACTCTTTAGGTCGAGTGTGGAAAACCATTGGGCTCCAGATAGAGTGTCCAAGGTGTCGTCTATTCTTGGCAGTGGATAGCTATCTTTCTTGGTGACCGAATTTAACAGACGGTAGTCAACGCAAAATCTTGTGGAGCCATCCTTCTTCTTTACAAGCACTATCGGTGATGACCAAGGACTATTCGATGGCTCGATGACACCTTGTTTTCTCATGTCTCTAATAATCTCTTCCGCTTCGTCTCGTTTAGCCAATGGGAGTCGCCTTGGCTGTTGTCTAATCGGTTGGGAATTGCCAGTATTTATTTTATGGGTGACTATGCTTGTCTTGCCCTTGTCCTGGTCGTTTACCGCGAACACATCTCGGAATTCCACAAGCATATTTTTCACCTTTTGTCGTTGTCTATTGTCCAAATCTGGAGTGTTCTTAATGACCATATCTATCAGCTCTCTTAGATACTTTCCTTTAGATAGATTTTCCGATTTCACAGAGCGAATAGCCGCGATGGGCACACACTGTCCAACTACAGTTCGTTTGCTTAGCTTAACAGGACTATTTTTCAAATTCATAATTCGAATCGGAATGCCATTTTGAACTTTTACCAGAGCCCTAGCCACTAGAAATTCCTTTTCGTTTAGTGCTTCGACTATCCGTAGGCTTCCCTGGCGACAATATCCATCTAAAGTGGCCATTATAATTTTTTCACTAAGTCCGGGTATAATGACGTCATGAGTGGTTAACAGGCGGATAACATCTTCTTTGTCTTCATGGAAAGGGAGTTCTTCATCGCCGACCTTTAACACGCCCTTTTTCACGACCAACACAGCTCCGAGTTTCTTAAGAAGATCCATCCCCAAGATGAATTGATCAGAAATATCAGCAATTAGCACCTAGTGATTGATGGTGGTCTTTCCGGTGGTGACAGACATTTGTATTTCTCCGTGCGTTTTTATTCTTTCACCAGTTGCTGTTTTTAACTGCACGGTCGAAGATGAGATCCGAGAATGATTCTTCAATAACTCTGGTCTTGCAATAGTTCTTGTTGCACCTGTGGCTACTAGCAAGGATCTGTCTTCTCCATTAACTCGGCCGTCGATGTACAAACTCAGAACTTTTCCAGACGACGAAATGTTTACAGTGAAGATCGGAGCTTTGTTTCTGCAGGTCGGGGATAGCCCCTTCCTGTCGACCTTTCTTAGTTTTCCGACTGCTGTAATGGTTTTTGGCAGTTGCGGCGAACGTGTCCAATCTCGCCGTGGTTCACGTTTCTTTGCCAGTGACTGTATTGCTTTATTGATCTTTTCTTCCACTTCTTTACTGACCTTTTCTTCAAATTTTCAGAGCCACCTTCCTCTTCGATGGTTCTTACCCGGCTCTCACTGCGAGGTTCCACCATACGTACTCGCGCACTTCCATGACTAGCTTTCTTGGCGGCTTCGAATTATAACGCATGGGCCAAAGCTTTCTCAATTTTGTCGTGCCTAGCCAGTCTCAAAGCCTGCTGGGCATCTCCATCACGAACGGCATCGATAAATGTTTGTACAGCCAGTTGATCAAGAAAGCTCTCTGGTGCCGTAGGGTATGCCAATCGAATCAGTCTAGCGATGTCCGCTTCAAGTTCCTGCAAACTTTCTCCAGATTTCTGCATTCGGTTCTTGACTTGGGCATAGTAAACTTGCTGAAGGTGTTTATCGCCATATCGCATTTCGAGTCGCGCTACGATTTGTTGGAAGTTCTGTTGATCCTCGGGGATAGTCCGCAACACATCCAGAGCATCTCCTCTCAGAGCAAGAATCAGGGCTGTAGTTTTGTCTTGAAGAGTCCATTATTTTATTTGCCGCAGCCGCTGCTTCAAACTGTCGAACGTACGTGGTCCAAGGAATCTTACCATCAAAAGTAGGTGGCTTTACTCGGGCTTGCTGAACGTCGCCTTCTACTCTAGTATTTGTTTCTGGAGCACTACTAGTACGCTCTTTCGTAGTCAGTCGCAAGAATTGCTCGCGCAGCTCTTCATACTTGTGCTCAATCTCAACGAATGTTGCTTTAAATGTTTTGGAAACTTCCGTAATTCTATCTTCAAATTTTTCTTCAATTGATGTAGAGACTTCTTCGATAATCTTTCTAGAATTTTCCTCCATCTTCTCGAATTTCTCTTGAATATTTCTAGAATTTTCTTTCAACTTCTCGAACTTCTCTTGAATATTTCTAGAATTTTCTTCCAACTTCTCTTGGTTGCTTTTTATTTCTTGTTGCAACACCTGTTGGCCATTTTGGATTTGCTGGAGCAAATTGAGCATCGTTTCTTCCATTTTAGCGGCAGCAGATCTTGTTACAGGCATACACAAGTACAAGCACTTAATTTAAACTTACTTTTAATTAATTTAATTAATTCCACTCCTGACACCAATGTAACGTTATTTATAAATTCGGGTTCGATTTATATCAATATTTATTAAACAAAACTAAAACACTATAAAATCCGTACAATTTATATCGATTATTTATATCACACACTTCGAAATTTATATCAGCTTTTCGCGCTCTATGTGTCGTTCGCGCTCGATCTCGTTCGATAGTAGACTGCCGCGATGTTCGGTCCGCAACCATTTATACACGCAAGCAATGTAAGTCCAGTACATTCTCGAATACGCGTAGAAAATTCCAGAGTGCCAAAGGCGACGTCATGTCTGCAGCATTTCCGTTACAATACAATTCCCGAATGAATTAACTATCTGCAGGTGCAGATTATTCCACTACATAAGTAATTTTGTACCCCCTCAAAGTGTCAATTAATTGACAATTACTGGCCAACTGCGACAAAGGTAAGAAATAGTTCGCCCCGAATTGATTGAAATTACCACGACAACAGAAGATAAAGCAATCAATTATTTAAAATGAAGTGTGTGACATATGTGTCAATGCGTTGGCAAACTTTACAAATCGTGTCACTGCGGCATTATATTGGAGAAGTAAACACGACGTCAAATTTTATTATCCTTAAAAGCACACCATAAGGATTTATTTCGAAATAGAGGCCATTGAGCTTTTATAAGACGTATATAAAAAAGAAGCTTAGCTGTGCTATACGTATTTATTACTTTGAAAAGTACTCGAAAGGCGTGGTATTATTAAAAAGCGGAAAAAACGAAGGGATTTTCGCTCTCATATATTTTTAAATGTAAGTATTTCGTCTTCTAGCTTATCGTTAATAAAGAAAATGGAATCGGACTAAATTCATTATGATATCCAGACGAAACACGAACGGCTGAATATAAAAGGGAAAATTTGCTCAAAATAAACAGCTTGGGATGGGGCTTATAAAAACAAAGAGGTTAAGAAAGTTCGCGTAGAGTAAACAATTTTAGAGTTTAATATGAGTCTCGAGAGATCCTCCGGGATAAAACAAACCGGAAAAAAAACTAAAAACTGAATAAAGTCTCCTCTTTTATTGAAGCACGTAGACCTTAACTCTTCACCTCGCCTCAATAATAAACCAGAGGTTGTTGCGCGTTCTCAATTGGATTTGGAATTGAATTTAGCCAGGAACTATTCGACACATTTTCAGATTTGTTTGGTTAGCATTTGCTTTTGATATTTTTTCCCCGCATCTTGAATTGAACGTGTTTTTGTTTCAGAAAGACGAAGGCGATGGGGTGGGCAAGTGGAGGAAAAAAGAAGCACTCGCACTCATCATGGACGAATAGAAGTAGACAACGCGCGAATATGAGTTTTTTCATTGTCATTATGTTTTTCGCGGTTTTCGGCATTATTGTGTTCACGGAAATATTCTTCATCGACGAGAGGGTGCAAGGAGGCGTATTGGTGCGGCACGGATCTTATCAGCGGCTGGATCGGGATTACGACGACGTCTTGCAGGTAAGTCATTTAATTTTCACAAGATAATCAATAGCAATAAAGATGATATTGCGATACAGAACAACGCGTATCGTTGTGCTTCCGGGGGTCTTCAATTAAACATTACGTTAATAATTCACAAACAGGGTAAAAGTTACCGGTTCCCAAGAGTAATACTGTTTGATCATCAGGTTCGTGAATAAACCGTATTTTCTCAAAGTTAGCACAAAGAATAGTTTTATTTTATTGCATCTGACATTTGTAAATAATGTAACGCTTGTTATTTTGTAACCAACGTTACCCGACCCAATACCTACTAACACTAACTACAAGAGAACATCTACCTTTCAACCTTAAGCTATACAGGGTGACAATTTGAAAACTTACCACCCCCCATGTCTTAGTAAATAAACGAGATATTTTACTAAGACATGGGGGGTGGTAAGTTTTCAAATTGTCACCCTGTATAGAGTTAAGATAAGCAAGTTTTTTAACAAGTGTCTTAGGTCGGGATGGAGAAACACCAGGGGAAATGTTTAAAGGACTATCGGGAGAAGTATTCGGAACACTAATACTGTCGTTGTTATACTAACATAACAGCCTCACACTACCACGAAAGTGTGGGAACTTTGTATAAAGATGGCGGAAAATTTAGGGCTTCCCGCAAATTTTTTGTTGAAAACGGTTAATTAAGTTGCCCGTCAGCCATTTTTATCAATTTCATGATCGTACGTGAGGGACTGAATAACGTCACGTAACCGTTAGATTGCTCTGAACTCTGAAAGACTATTCAGTGGTTACATTAACATTTTTTATATTGGATTTCATTGTTTAAACTGTAAAAGAAACTTGAAATGCATAATTTGAAATTGGTGTCTTTTATTATTTATATGTACTATACTAATTAAATCAATCTGAGCAAATTAGGAGAAAGAAAATCGTATTAAGACTTTTCTGTAAAGAGTAAAAAATAATTTTCGTTGGGGAAAGGCGGCGGTTTTGAGGGGCCCATAGGTGCAAAATATGTAAATCCAGCCCTTAAGACGCCTTTTATTCCAGTTAAGATTTTATTTTAATAATATTGAAAAACATTCTGGAAGACAATGTATTCCAAAGGAAACTCTTTTAATGATAAATAAACTTTTCAGTTTGCTGAACTATTCAGGCAGCAGGAATGCTTTTGGAATATCCGATGCAACGCTTATACAAAAACAAACGTGTACATCGACTCTACAGCAAATTCAGAAAGTGGTCCAGCGCTTTGCCAGCTAAAAATTGGCAGACCAGTGAGACTGGTGTCAGCGACTGGATACGTCTAAACGCACCTTTACTCAAAAGTACGAACTTTTTTCCTAATCTCCCAGACCTTATTTCCTCGAATTCGTGTATGATTTTGTGTTGCTGGCTGTCTATCCGTGTGCAACGATAACATTATTATTATTATTAAAAAGTTACATCCCAAAAAAGAACTCTAGAATTGTTTAGTATTCACTTGTATCGGATTTTTACATACCGAGTGTTTACATGATTGCATTGCATCACTTTCTACATTAATGGGTAACGTGGGTTTTGCCATTTATAATGAATTACACTCACCCATTGCACTTGTATAATTATACTGACCACATTTTTATACATAATTAATGTACAGCAGGATTAAATTGTATTTTGATCTGTACATAAGTTTGCTTACCATTTCGGATTTACAGTTATGTCTTTCAACCTTGTATATTTGCCTTTAATCGTACCGACTAGATCTCTTTGTTTAAGTGGAAAGTAAAATTCGATGACGGAAAATTATATTAAAAGCGACAAAGCAACAAAGAAGAACCTGGGGGTCTGAAATGCCCCTCAAAGATTTATTCAATATTCCCTTCTCTTATTATAATGTAACGTAAATTTAATTACGTGATTTTTTTAATAAACAAACGTTTAATGAAAATAATAGAACAGGAACAAACAATAAATTACGTGATTTATTGTATGAATTTCTTCGTCTGTTTGTACTTTTTATTGTATACTACTTCTTTATGCTGTAATTTGACGTGTCGCAAGCACTGAATGTGATATTACGCCAAAAATATACATTTACATTTATTTATTTACAACAATAAATTTATAATAGTCTTGAAATGAATCATTTTTAACAGTTAAAATATTATTTAACCTAACCTAACAGCGCGAACTATTTATTACTTCGGCGTCGAAATTGGAACTGTCCTACGCAATTCGATTTGTTTATAGAGTAAAATCGAGTGTTCCCGAGTGGTCGAGATTCTTCTCGAATGTTCTAGAACAGAACACCTTATATTCCCCGGAAAGATTGCGTCACCCCCCGCTCCGTTCTTCTTTGCCGATGACTAATCTTTCATAGTGCTTCGATGTCTATTGGGATTTCTGGAATATTCGCTACAATAGTTATTATAAGCTCTTTTACTACCACCCAGAGCTACATTTTTCCTCAAAACGTACAGGTCTTGTGATAGTTTTCTATAAAGAAAAAACGTTTTGGAATCAAACGTGACTTTGTCGATGTTGCTAACTAACACCGTTTTCAAAAAAATCGCTAAGAGCGGAGCCTAAAATGCGTAACTATTTCATGCGCGTGACCGCCCCTTAAGAGACACGAGCGATAAGCAAAAAATGGTCAATTTTAGAATGACCCTATATCTTCTTAGTTAAAAGAGATACAATCATTGTTGAATAATCTACCATTTTCAAAAGAAGTATATGGGGTGAGAACCTAACCACATTTTTTTAATGGAACAACCTATGTATTTTAATCTACAAAGGTAAGATATTAAATTCTCATTTCCACATACCAGGGGTGATATTCAAAAAAGATTCAAGTAATTCAAAAAACCTTAAAAAAATTATATAATTTCATGTTGGAGGCGGTATTCTCTGGTTGTTGCAGTTTGGACATCGTCAAATTGTTAATTTATAATTGAATTTCTTGCAGCACTTCATTGCCTTTGCATCAGTTGCAATATGTCAGCGTTCATTACTGTTTCTTTACAGGGTGTTTCATTAGGGGGCGCTTGCGTTAGGTCAATGTTTTTGTCACAACATGCTTTGTTGTAGTGTTAATTAACGTAATGCTCCTTACACACAGTTAGTAGCTCATAATCATTCATTACAAATTAGAAAGGAAGACAATTTAGTATTAATATCACTTTGCGACAATAAATCATACACAGGGTATGGTGAATTAAGTTGTCCGTCGACACGTCTACCTGTCAAGATTCTCATGTGCGTTAATAGGAGATAACGTATGTATGTACAAACGCCTAAAGTACGATTATTGGTCCAAACTATCAATACTTGAAAGTTGTGTAAACGTTTCAAGTGTAAATTGAATTAAAATCACCGCTCACTGTGATAAAGCAAGAAATATTGCGATCACGACTAAGAAAAGGAGTGCTCCTTTTTGTGACTTGCGTAGACAAAGAAACACGCAAAATACTCGCCTTAATTGAACGGGCACATGTGTGCTATAAATTTTGCAGACGTAAATACAGAAGGGATAAGAGTTATTTGTCGAAGACTCTTAATGGGTCCACTGAAAGGTTCCATTGCTTTTCCCAAACTCCTAACTTTTAACCGCTTGCTTCACGAACTAGTGGTGCTTTATTATTTGAAACGATTCTAAATTTACAAACCTAAAGAAAGGCATCTTCTGGAAAATTGCGGTTTACAATCGCTCATTTTGATGTTGTTCAATGAATCAAGCAATAATTTTGACATAAAGTTCACGAAAGTAGTGTACCTTTTCTGATATCCTTTTTTTAATATACAATTTCCAATAATATAACTCTGTTTATTAATATTAATGTGTTGGTTTTGATTTGATAGGGGTCTGGTAATGTGACAGGAGGCAAGAAAAGTAGTCAGGAAAAGTGTTATTGGAAACGAAAATTTCCTGACGATTTCCGGAAAATATAATAGCCAATTCATATGATGCTTAAAAGGCCCCACAGACTTCCGATTTGCACGACGTATAAATCGGATGGTATGTCGAACAAGTACGACAGATTCCACACACCTCGTGTTTGTTCAATCGGAAGGCAAAAAGTCGGACACTTCCGATTTTTTTGTCCGATCGTGCCAACTGATTTAAACTTTTGTGCAAATCGGACCAACAAGTCGGGAGTCTGTGGAGCCCTTTAAGATACACAGCTTTTGTGTTCAGGGAGATGATTTGATTTCGGCATTTTTCCCACTGAACAGTGTTTCATGTTCTACATCTCAATACATATGTCACGTTTTAGTTACAATTAGTATTAGACACAATTAATTGTAAATGAAAAACATGTTAACGTTAGTAAAAACACCCCTGGGAGACAGTAGTAACAAACAAGGTAATATTTTCGTCTGTGACGGTTTTCGTGTTGAAGTCTATTAGTGTCGGTAAAAACGGTTTAATGTATAGCTCATTATGAACTCTTTAAATAATGTGAATGAATAAAAAGAATCAAAATCGATAAGTATGTCCACAGTTATTTTAATGGAACAATTGAGCGTCTATTAAATATTGACGGCGTTTTTTCTACGTAGTGTTTCAGTGGCGGTTCTTTTGTAACAAGCACAGTCCATTTTCTTAATGGTTTGATGCTCGGATATCGCTAAGTGCATTTTTTTCTTTGACCTACTTTTTTTAATTACTAATAAAAGACAATAGTAATTTGCGCAAATACGTTGTCAGTTTAAATTATGACAAAATTAAGGATCATAACAGAATGCAAACTGCTGCCGCTAGAGTGAAACAATGTTTTTCTATGGCACAAATTATTGATACGATCTTTCTCGTAGGATAGGTGACACCTTGGACAATAAGAAACGAAAAATGAGATCTCCTGGGGGAAATATAGTTGCAGCTTTCTTGAATCGCCCTTGTACGACAACCTCTTAATGTATGGAAGTGTTCGAGCAATGGACTTTTTATTTATTTACCTGGACTGCATTCAAACTGGCTTTCCGCTAGCACGATAAGTAATTATTACGACCGCATGAACACGGCTAAACACAGATCTACACTATTACTTCGAGGTAAAAACTACCACGTTGAAAATTCCTTTGAGGAAATGTGTATTTCACAATCGCAATTGAACTTGCGTGCGCGTTGATATCGACACAATTCCTCTTGAGATGTGTTTACAATACTTTTGAATAGATAGCTCCCTCTATTATTGAAATTTAACAACGCAATTTTACCCCGCTGTGGTTGTAGATTGTCCACTTTCATTTTCATCTTTCTGTCGAGAACCGTATCCAGTTACTCTTCGTTTAAACAAACAGCTGAAGCGTGAGTTCGCATGGAATTTTAATTGCCATCATCCATACTTTATTAATCTCTGGCCATTCGATTCACTAAATTGGGAATTCCGCAATAATTAGGACGGATTCACATATAACTCCTATAGTGAGAATTTTAATTGCGTTTTTCTTTCTTACCGTAAGTAGCGCCATTTGTATTTCGTGTACCTTTCTTTACATTTCAACTGATATTAGTGTACCGCAATTTCCATCTCCAATTGTTGCTTCATCTACGTGCATTTTATGACATCGACGAAGGAGCGTTACCTTTGATTTCTTTTAGGGTTTTCATGAATAGGTTGACTAATTAAGTACCGTACCCGGTATTGTAACATATTACGAGCAGAGCGAGGCCCCTCGGGCCTTAAAGTATATACCGTGCCTTGTGACTTGGGAGGTTTTCTTTTCATTATTTTCAGGTGGATGCGAGAACTGAACTCACGTCTTAGCGTCAAAAGTTAACTTAACGTGTTTTACTTGTACTAGTTTGTTAATTTTACCATTCTTGTATACGGATTTGTCAATCTAGGGAATTTCAATTGTATAGTAAAGTTACTAAGTATGAATAACGTAAGTTATAATTTTTGAGTATATTTGGGGGAGTATTTTGTGTGATACGTTATCCAATTGTGGATCTCTAAGAATAAACCAATATTTCTTATGGTACCTAAATTGATTTTTACTGTTATTACTACTCTTCTCAATTTCATACGGAGAGAGTTAAGTTAGAAATTGGGTGGCGCTCAACCATTGGTCAGTGCAACGAGGTTAAGAAGATAAAATGCCCAGGACGAACTACCGCTGTGGAAGATCTCAAGTTGTCATTTTGTGATCCAGCCCTGAGCTAGTTGGCCGTTTATGCGGTGGGTTTAGGGAAGCGCAGCGCCAACTATACCAACCGTTATAAATTAACTAAAATCCTTCTCGGTGATTGTTACGATTACACTAACTTTAGCTTATTTCGCGACTAACAAAATTTCGTGGGGAAGATTCGTACCCTCGAGTACTCGTTGCGCGTCTGTAACCTCCCTTTCGCTTATCTTGCCAGGCGAGCTTAAAACGGAACAAGCGCAATGTTCGCGACCAGCGTCCCCTTTTCAGCAATAGCAGGCCCTCATTGTTATCTTTTTCCTTGATTTCTACAAAAGAGAACCAACGAAACTGGACGGTTAGCTACATATGCAATTTTACACACGCAGATTCGGATTATCGAGTGCTTTATTATTAATATTTCGCGTACAATTATTTTGGTCCATTTTTATAAGCACTAGATTTTCAAAATTATCCAATTTCATGCCCCCATTTTCTGCGGTGTAATATTTCATTTTCAATCAGAGGTCAATGACCCTATTTTCGTGATATATTTCATTTTCAAGGTTATCAAAGTTTAATGAACCCCATTTTTGCAGTTATTTTTCATTTTCAAGGTCAGTCAAGTTGAATGGTTCAAATTTTGTAATGTCATACTTTATCTTCAAGGTTATCAGAGGTAAATTACCTCGTTTTTGTGGTGTCATATTTCATTTTTTACATCGTCAGAGTTTTGCGGTGTTTTTTTTTTCTTTTTAAGGTTAACATAGTCTCTATCTTTACGGTGTCATATTTCATTTACAAGATTATCAGAGGTCAATTGTCCCATTTATGTGGTGCTATATTTAGTTTTTAGGTCATCATAGGTCAACGAAAAATCAAATTTAATTTAAAAACAATAATCGAAATAATTAATGTCACTTATAGAAGTACTGCGCTGGTAATTAATAACAAATGTAACGGTCGTTGCGGATTTCTCGAGCGCCACCAGGAGTTGCTTCTTCTTGCGCTTGGAAAAGATCGGCGGATGCTTAATGATTTTAGAAGCCGCAGGTACCCAGCGGAAGAAAACGAAGAACTGCAGAGAGGTCGGTCACGAAAAACCTTAAAAAGAATCACAGCGCACAGCAAAACACAACTTATCGGTAAAGGTAATCAATTAATGAATTAAAAGTGTGGAAAAGAAAGTGAAGGAGAATAAACCCCCCTTTATACGTGACGGATAGAAAAATCTCAAACACTCCAAAAACAAAAAAGAAGCACTAAAACTCGCAGCAAGCAAAATTTATAGAAATGGAACTGGGATTTACCAGCCGACCGACAGAGTAATGTGATAACGCTCAAAAATGGAAGTTAGCTCAATTAATTACTCGGCTCGGGATCATCCTAAAAATCTGGAACAGGTCGTAAAATTCAGTTTAATTGAGAGCGCTTCTTTTGACACCAAGAACGCCTAATTCGGGTGATTTTTTCTGAAACACTTTCAATTCTTCACCGATAATTACACTTACTTCATTGGCCGGGTTGAAATTTCAAAATTCGGTTAGTCCAGTTGTTAACTGGAATTTCGGGTAAATCGCAACACGTCTGTCACGATAATGAAATAAACTGCACAACGTTTTAAAGGCAAACTAAAATCGGCTAAAAATTAATTCTTTCTCCACTGCCCTACCAAGAGATTCTTCGATTTCGATTTTCGAACCCTACAAAAACAATCTCTACGATCTCTTAGACAATACGGCAACTGGTTTCCTTATGGGCGACTAAAACGGCGCTAAAAATTAAATTAGGTAAAGCATGTACTTCTACCTTTTGTTACCAACTCATAAATGTACGGTGTGTTCATTAAAATTGAGTGCTTCGTCACAATTGTGCAAGTAAAACTGTTGAATGCGGCTTTTTGCATAACTATTATTCGCAACAATCCACTTATTCGCAGGGGAAAAAGCGACTGCAGCATAATGAGCATAAATACGAGATATGGATTACTTTAGTACCTTAAGTAGCAAAGTTTGTCCGCGCCCTTTTTTTTGTGTTGTGCCTTTTATGCTTCTTTACACAAAGTAATTAAAACTTTTCACAATTACGGCATTTGACGATTTCTTTGGAAAGCTCTTTTTAATATGTACAGAACTTTGCTAGAGTACTTATACGGTTTCCTCGGCGAAACTTATAAGCAACTTGCCAAAGTTTGTAGTTCAAAACGAACAATTTGGTTCCGCAGGCTCATTCAGTTCGAGAGCATGCACTATCTCCAACGCAAGATGTTTATCGTAAGCCACAAGTAACAGCAGTCTTTTAATTATAACTTTATAATCTCCTACCAGCTTGCACTTCATGAATTCGCCCACTAATCCTTCTGGTTTCGTCGCTTCACGCTTGGGCGACCTTACCTGCGTCAAGGGAAATGTAGCGAGGCGAACACGTCTAAGGGTGGACCGGAATACAAAAGACGCTCGCACGTCGGAATAATTTTCCTTCTTAGCCGTTTGTTAATTGCTACAAGAGAGAATGCCATCAAAATGCGTTAACATCATGAATCGATTTGTCTTCCATGCTCCAATAGCGAATTGGGGTAGTTTTACGTGTACAAGTGACGTCTGAATGTCACGTAACGGCCCAGGGAATGACCTTTTCAGAAAGTAAGTGATTTCGCTTCCCCTTTTGGTGTTAAAGGTATACATAATGAATTTAAAGGATATCAGAAATCCGTATCTCCGCTTCTCTGCATGTTCAGCTGAAAAGCAATAAGGATAATTAATTAACGCTGGGTAAAGGAACATGGATAAACTATACCTATAAAGCTAGATTGATTTCTGTGCTAACAGTAATAAATAGGCAAAGCATTGATCTCATATGTGAATGGAATAACACCCCCTATTTCCATCAACACCCCATGTTCTAAAGCGGCATGTGAAAAATAGATGAGAGATTTGTCTGAATTTGTTTTTTTAGTGCAGGTCAAAGGTTCCTTAGTAATCATGATGGAAAATAAAGCGAAAAACATCGTTAATTTTGCTGTAGTACAGTGCCCCTCGCTAATAACTGTCTCGTCTAAGGACAATATTTTTGCATTAACGTCAATCAATTTCGGCAGAGTTCCATTGAAGCCCCGGAATTATCACAGCTTCCCAATAAAGCCGCTTTCAAATAAACGACTTCCCAATAAACAGCATTCAAATAAAAAGAACGGCCCCCGTCCTGTCTCTTCACCTGTTACCAGTTCCTGTTCCTTTCCATTTCTCTAGTAAGTAGTTTGCTATATCTACCTATTGTAATGGTACCAGGTTTATAGGATTATATACAGGGTGGGTTTTTTCCGATGTTTAGTATGGGGATCTCGTAAACCGTAAGAGATACAAGGTATATCACTTCCAAGAAACACTTTCGTAATTATGAACCGATTTCGACCATACTTTAAGGGTTAGTGTAACTCATAAATATCTCGGTAAAGTTCGTGAATCGGCCAATTCCGCCATATTGGAACAAAATGGCGTACACTTAAAAGAAATCGACCTACACCTGATCGTCCGAGCCGAAAGGGATTTTTAGATACCTAGGGAAGGCGTTTAAATTTACTAGCACAACTGGTACACTTTGTCAAACAAATAATACCTACTTATACCACGTGGATATGTGGTTGTAAGGGTGAGGATTCGAGGGAAAATGAATAAGCACCCCTGATACATTTTTTTAAATACACAAATTTTACTCTTAATTCATTCACAAGGGAATACGGCACCTTAGGCCTGAAAACAGTACACCCTTTGTTCTCAAATTCGACAATGGAAATGTAAAGTGAGCTATGATCGGCAGTCAACCAACCAAAAGCCAGGATTTCCCCTTCGTTTGACATTTAGTGACATTTTTTTACTGACCATGTGCACCCTCCGAAATCGATAACCAATCAATAAAAAGAAATTTGCCTCAACTCAGCGATCACTTTCCGCTCTGCCCTCTATTTCGCCTTCAATTCTGCCCTCTAGTTTTGACAACAACCACGAAGACCTTCAGTGATATTCATAGTAGTTCAAATGACCTTCGGTGACTTTGAATCACTTAGAGCACTTCTTCTAAAAGCAAATTGAGCCTCCATGTCAAAAGTTGCTACATCAATTATAGGTATTTCCGAGGGTATTTCGCTCAATAAAGGCGAAGCTACGAATGAGAAGTAAATACAATAAAAGGAAAGTGCTGGGTCTCAACAGATGCTACCGTGCGAAAAAGTTAACTTTTGGAGAAACTTTATTTTTTTTCTCAATAACGGTTGCAGATACGAAAAAATTACAAGACAAAAAAGTATGTATCCAAACTAGAAAATAAATTTTGTATTTTACCTACCAGCGGCGCACCGACAAAATTTAGAAGTAGAAATAAGGAAATGCCGCCAAACGCGGAACCGTTGCTACACTAGGCAATAAAATTGCAAACGATTCAAAACAACAGGAAAACATTCTTGACAAGGACAAGTCCGCAGTTCCTAACTAACAATATATTAAACTAGGTTATTAAGGAAGAAATCCTGTGATATAAATAGCATGTAGTTCTTACAATAAATATTATCAGTTCTCAACTGTCAAAGTGTGTAACTCCACCCTCAGCTCTACAACCCCTGAAAAAACATCACCCTGTAGATTCTTACTACCATTGACATGACAAACGATGTAAACCCTTTACTTATATTCCAAATTTTAGCTAAATATCTCAAAAACACAGGTAACGAAGCCTTGTATATGAAGTTGTACGTCATATTTAGGAGAACCCTGTACAATAGAAAAGTATCAAAAAGATTTTAAACATTTCTAACCGTTTTTAAGGTAATTTAACCTATACAGGGTGACAATTTGAAAACTTACCACCCCCCATATCTTAGTAAATAAACGAGATATTTAAAAAAATCAAAATCCGTTTCGGTAATTCGGAGGGGGAATCACAAAGACATAGTTGGCGACGCACCCCCTCCAACCCCCTGCGCCCCAGCCACCCCAACTTTTAAATCTTAAATAGTGACCCCCCATGTGTGATATGTCGTTGGAAAGCTCTGAAAAAATGCTTTCCAGTCATACCAAATAGCATTACATTTAGGTTAGTAATTATCGTGCAAATCAAAAAATAAACTAATATGATACATTTGAAATCTGTCGTATTTAAAACGCAACCGGCGAACATTAGACGAACTAAGACAGAGAATAATTCAAGAATGTCGAAATATTGCAAAACCAACATTGGAAAGGTTCGACAAGAGTTTGAGAATAGATTATAACTGACGATCAAAAATGAGTTGCTGTCGAGTCGGCTTTGGAAGTTCAAGTTAAATACGATTTTCCATGTTTATTTTTTGATTTGCCCGACAATTACTAACCTAAATGTAATGCTATTTGGTATGGTTGGAAAGCATTTTTTCAGAGCTTTCCAACGACGTATCACACATGGGGGGTCACTATTTAAGATTTAAAAGTTGGGGTGGCTGGGGCGCAGGGGGTTGGAGGGGGTGCGTCACCAACTATGTCATTGTGATTCCCCCTCCGAATTACCGAAACGGATTTTGATTTTTTTAAATATCTCGTTTATTTACTAAGATATGGGGAGTGGTAAGTTTTCAAATTGTCACCCTGTATATCCATCAGAAAATGTGTCCTTGTTCAGGAGGAATGTGCAAAACTCACTTTTTCGCACTAGCAATAGATTTGTTTCGAGTCAAAGAATATTCTAGAAGAGCTTACAATAAAGGGGGATGATTAAAATCATTCATGCAAAATATGTTTCAGATGTATGGCCCTAGGAATTAAAGTTTCCTCAATATAATCAAACGCCCTGTGTTTCTTTCGGCCATTTTACGGAACTAAATATACTTTTAAATAGAGAGAATAAAATTACGGTAGATCCGGCAGTTTCACCGTAAAAGCGATACGGTTGCTTCAGTTACGAGTCCGAAAAGGGACTATTTAGTTCTACTTCTAAAAAGTGCATTTCTCTGTAGAATATTCGAAAAATTTGTTAAAATCAGTCGATTTGGTTTAACTTTTATCCAAATTCCAATAGCGAACGAAGCGAAGTGAATTTCCCGTATATCAATTGCGTATTTGATGGAAAAGTAATCGGTTCCGCTAGAACTTCACAAGAAGGATCAGATTATACGTCTCCTTTTGCATTTAAATAAAATACTAGTTTACAAATGTGCGCTTTCGAGGAAACAAAGAAAAGTTCTGTCGCAGTATTTGCTTTAATTAAATGTCAACTAATATGGCGCTGTATGTGAACTGTATGTGATTATTTGCTTTCTGATAGGGCTGGGAGTGGGAGGGGGGTTCCATATCTCCTACAACGTTCCCCGCAAAACGTTTAATGCTGTGATCGTCATTAATTTTAAGTGAAATTTAGCTAAAACGTTAAAACATTCAAATTCGAAATACAAACAAGAGTTGCCCCCTCATAATCAAGAGAGTAGCTCTAGGGTCGTCATTAATTACAAGGAAGGAAAAAGAGCTACTGGAAAACTATCCAGGAGGATTGGAGCGCTTCTTTTGAGCCACTCACGACTAAATCGGATGCTGTTTCTGCAATTCATTTAATTAGCACTGGTTAATTATCCTTAATTAAATGGCCGGATCAAAATTTCCAAATTCGGTAACCCAGCAATGTCCCTGGAACTTCGGACAAAAACGTAAAAAGTCTGCGATAATCAAAACTGCACGACCTTGCGGCTCTAATGCTCGTTTTTGCTGAACATTGCGAAACTAGAAAAGAAGGGAACAAAGAAATGCGTGGGACACAAAACCATCAGTGCTATAGCTCATGTTACTAAGATTTGTTGCGGGTGTTGGATAGGAGTTTGAAGAGGATAATGGAGGGGGCAGTGCTTCACAGTAAGATGGATTTAGAATCGAGAAAAAGGCGGGTGAAAAGTTTAGTTTCGGAGTGTTCTGTTGCATGAGTGTGAACAAAAAATTATACAAAACGATATTACAGACGGTATTCAAGATGAAACAATCTTGTGGTGAATAACTCAATATTTTGAATCTTCCATTTGTATCTCAACTTTCCTCGACTTAGTTATGTTTGAAATTTAGACGCAAAAATTCTAAATGTTGGCGGTTTTAGGAGGTTTCGTGTTGAAATATAAAATGAATATAAATGTGGTCCTTCCTGAGCTTCAGTAAATTAATTCCTGCAGCACAAATCAATTACAAACTTTCGTATGAAAGCCGCCGTACCAGAAGTCAGTTCAACAGTGCCCATTTGACGGAGTCATCATTGAAATACGGTTCGACAGTGCTACAAACTCGTATCGGTGATTTAGCTGTACACACCGCATTACGAGAATGGAACTAATTGATTAATTGAAATCCAATCATCCCCGTTTCTCCTCGGTCCGTCGCCGGAGATTTATGCCGCGAGCAGTATTTGACGTTTAACAGGCGTTGGCATTTCTAATTAGTTTGCTGGAAATTACAAAATTAGATTGTCGCATTTATTTATGAAAGTAATCAATGTTGTTGTCACGTGAAATTGCGCCATATCGGCTCGATGTCGAGAATCGGACCTCGGGGGAATTGCTGTCGAACGAATGGAAAATCGCAAGGGAGACTTTTAGCAAAGGGAAGCGTCAAATTCCGAATAGACAGTCGGGGAAAAGGCACTAAGTGCGAACTAGGAAGTACACAACTTCAACTTCGTTACTTGTCGCATTACTTTAAAGTGCTCGTTGGGTAAAGTTAAAGGGTGTCCGTATGAAACTTTTAGGATTAGCCTAAAAGTTGATTCGAATTTAAACGCAATAATCTCCTTTAAAACTGATAAAATCATTCGAACTGAATTTGATTTCTACGCCTACAAATATAATTTTTATTTACTGTCGTGGCATTTTATCACCAATAGAATGAATGCCAAGAAACACAATCGGCCGATTTTTTTCTGTACTTATAACTAATTTTCTTCTGGTTGTCCAGATTTCCATACAAATTGTCCGGATACTGGATTCACGTAAGGAAACAATATCGGCGTGGACGGTTTCAAAGCCATCAATTCTTTTTATGCATATTAGAGTTCATGACTAAATGCACAGAATTTGGTTGTGCAACAAAAACACTAACAGAAATAAAAATTTACGTTTGATCGTGATCAATCGCTTAATATGGGGTCGAAAGGAATGGTTAGTTTTTAACTTGTAAAGAAAGCGTTCGGGAGGGGTAGTTAAGCATACCCGGGAAAATATGTACAGACCAGAAAAAAGCGTCGGAGTTGGTTCTGTGAACCACAGAACATTTTACGGCAACTGTTATTACCTATAGCCAAAAATGAGCCTTCAAATATTGGTTCTGTAAAATGCAAATATTACATCTCCTAATGCAAGTTCCAAGTTAGTAAGTCGATCGATGGACCAAAAATTGATCACATTGTACAATGCACAACGCCCTCGATCCAAATATTAAAAAAAAATAACATTGAATGAATGCGCTTAAGAACAATGAAACGATTTGATTGTAATCAATTTCCAAATGACGCAGGCTAAGAGAAAATTACATCCGACAGTAAGATTAAGGAAACCATTCCTACGTAGTTATAAAGCACTAATTTATCGTAATTCGTTTTTAATAAATTTTCGCTTCCATTAATTAAGGCCCGCTTGTGGAACGCGAACGCTTTTGAATATAAATTTTTCTTCTTCAATGCGTTACGCAACTTTGAATTCGCAATTTCAAGTTAATTTTAGTTTGGTCCATATTCGGCAACTGTCTCCAGACACACAAAATGAACGGTTGGTGTGGGGTAAGAAAATATTTAGAAAGTAGGTAGTTTGCGGTGAGAATCAACAGTTAATTAATAAACCATTGTAGTACCTACATACATGCACAGCTGTCAGATGGAAATTAAAAGCTTTTGATACCTGGAAAGGTGTTAAAAAATTGCAAATTCATGGAGCCTATTGTCTCGATTATACAGGGTAAGTAAACATTCCCGGCACGGTCGATAATCTCTGTTTTTTTAATGCTCATATAACAAAAATCAAAGCATTTCCAACATTTTGGGTAATCCATCTACGAATTCGTCCAAGCTGAAAGCAAAACTTAAAAGCATTTCATCATCCTTGAGCTTTCGTGTTGAAAAGTACGATTCATGATGAATGTTTTCAGCCGAAAAGCTCTCGCTTTCTAATAATGAAACACTAGGAAGTACGTTTGCACTATTTGTACGTAATGTAACGAAATATGATACTATTGTGGGATCGATAACTGTCTAAACCTGCGAAATATTCGTACTTTGAGGTAGAACGATTACGGCAGACAGTGCGCTGGATTTTCAAGCTGGGGAAGCTTTAATGGACGGAGGGCAAGCACAAATAAAAGGACAATGTAATTCTCATCACGTACGGTTCGGCTACAAAATGAATGTTACAATTACGAAAGCAGTACCTTTTTTTATAGCATGTCATCTAAAATGCTCGGAAGGGTCATAAGTTACGTTAATAACACATTTGAAAGTATGAGTCGAATGCGTAGGACGTTTTTACACGAAATCAAACCAAATAGGTAATGGGAAAAGTGCACGGCGAGGTAGGTGGGTGGTAGTAAAAACGTCCCACACTCGACGTTGTATAATAGGTACCAAGATGCTTTAGTAAGGGGAGTGCAGTGCAATAACATTTCAAAATTAAAGTTTGAGGTTTGCACATGCAAAATGGTGATTAACGACCGGCGTCATTGTCTAACTGTATCGTTTTTGCAACAATGCGAACATAATTCAAATTTCACCCCATTTATGGATGAGAGATGAGGTAAGTAGTAAGGTTCTGACATTTCACTAATGAAATGGAACACCGTATAAAATGTAATTTATTGAACAGGAGCTGTTACGAACGGCATGATCTAATTACTCCGTAATTTAAATTCCAATCAGGGCGGTATTAAAATATACCTTTACTACGCCTTAATCTTATTAAAACAATATCGATGCAAGTGGAAACATGTGGCAACATTAGGAAATTAGTTTTGTAGACGAAAATGTAGCGAGGAAAAGGTTTTCTACTAGGCACCACAGAGTAAGGCCCCGTATTCTTCTTACCTAGAATGCCCTTTTTCCATGGTAATAAAATTTAGAAGGGAGATCTTATTAGTCCAGTAACTTTGTTCCTAAAAATGGGGGGTACCAAGCGTCAAATCCGGTAGTTCTGATTTTTTGTGGGATTGCTTATGTTGTTAACCCAATGTATAATTCAAGTTTTCGACCTCGAGCGGCGAACGCAACATAGTCAAATATACTAAAAACCGAGGAATTTTCGTTTTCTTTTCAGATTTTGACGATTTTAACCCTGAAGGACCAGTTTTTCGCCAATAACGGTTCAATAAGTTTTCAAAGCAGACCAAATTTGCTATAATTTAAGCCCACATCCGTTTGTATAGGTGTAATAGATTCCGAGATAATGCTTTTCAAAGATTGTCAATTTTTCGAATTCAAAAATCTTTCACAATACTTTATGGGTGACGTTTCTATTCTGTTTTACACAGATGCCAAGAATGGGCGGTATTACGCTGAAAAATAAAACGAATAATGAATTTTGTAAGGTGGTAGTTTCTGTTGCCAACTAAACTGTCGAACAATCATTAGCTGTTAATGTCAAAGATCCAAGAGTGTAATCGTTTGATTTAGTTCTGTTCAGTTCAGTGCTGGATATTTTTACTTTACAATAATTTGATGCCGTTTTTTATTTTCCCTGATTTTTTTCTGATCTAGAAATGGTGGAGGACGTATTGTGGAGAGATGTTACACAAGATATTGACAATCCAGCCACAAACCTTTCAAGTGAGGAAATGGACGATGCTCAACCGTGCTCGTCCAAGAAGGGAGAATATACTTAGATGGAAGTCAAACAAAATTTCTTTTTATAAAATGACTGTTTTGAAGTTTAATTAAGAATATCATTTACACCTCTCGTTTTCTTTTATAGAATTACAGAACAACAAAATAGTGCTAACAATTTTCGACTTTGAAAAAATCGATAAACTTTGAAAAGCATTATCTCGTAAACTATTACGTCTATAGAAACGGTTGTAGCCTCAAATTGTAAACAATTTAGTCTACTTTCAAAGCGTATTCATTAGTTATTTTCGACAAACTGGTCCTTCAGGGTTAAAATCGTCAAATTCTGAAAAGAAAACGAAAATTCCTCGGTTTTTAGTATATTTGACTATGTTGCGTTCGCCGCTCGAGGTCGAAAACTTGAATTATACATTGGGTTAACAACATAAGCAATTATACCAACATAAGCAATCCCACAAAAAATCAGAACTACCGGATTTGACGCTGGTCTGATGTATATAGTTACTGGACTACACATTCTATAAGAAAATTTTTTTTCCGGGTCGATCTGAGACAATTTTTTTTTCGGGGCTCAAAAAAAGGCAGTGTATAACCTTCCTTTTTTACCAAAAATCGACTGCACCAAAATTTCTCGGGAAAACACTTTTTCTTATTAATTTTGGTGCGTAGAATCCAAAACAATTCGTACTTTTTCGATCAGACTTCTCAATCAAAAGTTATAGACTAGAAACCAATTTCGAAAGAAAATTCAAAGGGCTGTAACTTTTGAACTAGTAGCCCAATCTTGGAACTGTTTGAAATTATGGATTCTACAGGCCACATTCTATAAGAAAATTTTTTTTCCGGGTCGATCTGAGACAATTTTTTTTTCGGTGCTCAAAAAAAGGCAGTGTATAACCTTCCTTTTTTACCAAAAATCGACTACACCAAAATTTCTCGGGAAAACACTTTTTCTTATTAATTTTGGTGCGTTAGAATAAACTAGTTAGGTCTATAGAAAGGTTGTGGCCTCAATTTCGTAAAAAAATTAGTCTTCTTTTAAGCGTATTCCTTAGTTATTTTCGAGCAAACTGTCTTCGGGTTAAAATCGTCAAAATCTGAAAAAGAAAACAAAATTCCGCCGTTTTTAGTATATTTGACTATGTTGCGTTCGCCGCTCGAGTCGAAAAAATTGAAATTATACTTGGGTTAACAACATAAGCAATCCACAAAAATCAGAACTAACGGGTTGACCGCATGGTCTGATGTATATAGTTACTGGACTATTATGTACAAAAGCCGGATCTTATTTTAGGACAGAATTTAATTGTGATTACAGGTGACCATAATACAATAAATCCGAATTCTCTAAAAAAACTATATTTGAAGCTCTCGCGTAGCCAATAACCGAAACCCGAAAAATCTCTCTGTATAATCTCTATATCTCGGTACCTATTAATTAGAGATAAAAGAACATTGTAAATACCAAAATTGTAAAAATTATAGCTAATTTGTTAAAGCTACTTTAACGGAAATTGGCATTGAAAAGAAATATATAGGAAACACAGATTTTTGCGCTATTTGGGCTGGTTTTTTCAAGATGTCGTCGCGGTACTATAATTATAAAACATAAAAAATTTAATCAACCCAAATAATTACGATCGCGGCCCCTTTTTTTTACTCTAATTGCACTGGCCTATACCTATATCCTTTAACAGCATTACATAGTATCATTAATGAGGGTGAAGGTCTCATTAAACAGAGAAACAGTGAACAGCCAACATCAGGGCCTGCTTGATTGATTGCTTGATCCAGGGTTTAGATACGAATAGGAATGCGATGAAAGGCTGGCGAGATCCTGTTAAAAACTCCTGGCAAAATAATTAATGGATTGAAAATATTGGACATTTATCCTCATTGGCGTAATGCCTGAATAACGACGCAACTTGTTTGTATGAAGTTTCATTGTTGTGCAGGTTGGAGGCTGCTAATTATTTTTTAAAAAATTCGCGTTAGCACTAATGATAGGATCGGAAACGTCGAAAACCCAATCAACAAACGGAACTTTGAATATCCAAAGTCGTAAATCTGTATTGATTCCATACGCAAACGGTTATTATTTATTAGAGCTCTCGCTTAATATTTAGCAATAGCTGGATGCAATTATATTAGCAAATATTTGCAATTTGTAGATGCGGAAAACTGCTCTCGGTTTAATTAGTATTAAACAAATTCGCATGGAAACTTGTAGAATGGCACGTATGGACTATGGTAATGTTAAACAACAATCAACTTCAGAAAACAATCACGTGCATATATGCTTTCCATAAATCTGTTGCAAATACCTTATCGATTTTCTTGCCAATTTAGTTCATGCGTTAATAACATGCTAAGTGCTGTGTTACAAGGCACTTAATCTACTTACTGTTAAATATTGACAAACACTCTCCTAATTGGAGAGTTTTGTGTTATGTTTGCGGGGTAGGTAAATAAACCTCTCCCATAAATTGTCCTTCCCTTGTCACCAACCGTTTCATTTTACGGAATAAATCGTGGACGAGTGTTATAAATTTCCGTTGGGTTGTTTAATGTGCATTCGCAAAGCCTAATACATAAAAAAAAACCTTAAGCCTGTGCGGGTTTTTACGCATGGATTGCATGGCAAAAAGATTAAAAGCGCGTCTTTCTACGTAAATCGCCAGCTATAAACCTACTAACCCTTGTAAGTGTAGGTAATTTAACGTTTTGTTACGCACGCACGGGGATAAAGGGATGGTTTTGTATACTTGGAAATTAGATTTCCCGTTTAAATTGTGTTAATCGCCACATGAACTGACGGAAACGTAACTTTTCCGCTTTTTTCGGTAATTCGTTTTTTCTCTCTCGCATCATTTTTTTCAAGTAAATAACACTCGCACAGCGGCTCCTATCCATTGCTCAATTAAATTTGCGCCTGTCATAAATTATGAATTTTCAGTTCGTAACGGCGAACTGTTAATTTACAGGTACAGCGTCCAATGCATGCGATTATTTAGACGATACTAATCTATACGACGAATTCACAGCATTGGCATGCTTGTCATTGAAAACTGCTACCTTCGAAAATGTCGCAAAAACCCTGAAAATTAATACTTGATTACTAACTGTAAGTATCATACTACACTAGATGGACAAAATGTGGATACATTTCACCGCAATGCAAAAAAATGTGATAGCAGTATACGTACATCAAGATTTTTCCAGAAACTACAAGCAAATTGTATATGAATTTGTTCCTTCCATCGCGTGAGCGCTGTATACAGTGGTTCGAGGGAAGTGGGTCAGCTGAATATATCTTTTACGTGGCGAGGTACAAAAAATTTGTGAAATATAATTTCATACGTGACATTACGATCCATCCGATCGCATATTGAAACTTCCGGTACCACTTCCGGTTTATGCGGAAATCAGTGAAACCTTTGTTGTTCACATACAATCCTTGTTTTTTAAGGTTCAACTGTTAGACAATATTCCAATATCCATTCTCACTTCAGAATCGTTTTTTTTTTGTTTTTGAGATATACTTAAACGACAATTTTTTTAAAGCAAACCTTATTTTTTAAGCTGAGTTTGGAAAGAGCATGAAATTCTAGGACAAAATACGCAAAAAAAGTTTATTAGTTTTACAACCTTTCCTGCAGGAATATTTAAACTGTTTTTACCGCCGCTGAAAGCGCTCTTGGCAGCGAAGAAGAGAGATAATCATTCTTATTAAGTTTTAGGTCCGTTAATTACCGATTAATCGATTTTAGTTTAAAATTTAAATTCCAAGAGACAATGGGTGTCAATTAGAACCACGTTTACAGAAACTTCCGTCCGACAAAGCAAGTGAATGTAATAAGCTGGGCGGTATCTCAAAAGAAGCGCGCTTAAAAAACTTGAAGTCTGATATCGATCCCATATTTTTCTGAACGCCGAGTAATTAATTAAAGAAGTTTTAATTTTTGAACGAGTTCCATATTAGGTACGCGAGCGTCTCGGAATTTACTAGTACCCTCTCCGTATTATGGAAATTCTAAAAAAGGTGAACGCTTAATTTCAGGGGGGGGGGGTCTCTTTGCTGCTTTTGTATGTCATTATAATTTCATGCTCTTTCCGAATTCTGCATAAAAAAAGGTTTCCATTAAAAAATTTAAGATACAAATTTTTCAAAAACGTTTATTAAAAGATTTGTGGTGATAGTTCCAGACTTTGCACTCGCACTGTTTGTAAAGAACTAAACTTTAAGTGTTTTTTTTTTAATTTTAGGTAACGCTCATTGAATGTATTGTGGACATTTCTTACAGAATTTCTAGGAGCAAATGAATATAGAAGTATATATTTAGTGCCTTATATAAAGATAGATACTTTATGCGAAGTATTTTTAAGCTATTAACAATGGAAATGATAGTTCATTTGCTCTGTTGATAATTAGGCTAATTGCTTTACTTGCGTGGTCAATACTGCCATACCTACATACCTTCCCAATCAGATAAACCGTATTGTACTCTAGCATGAAAACATACTCATTTATTATATAAGAAGATAAATAGACGCTTTAACCATCGAGTGCACTAACTTTCAGGAAATGGTTAGTTTCCCTTTATCCTCGTGTGCTTATTTTATAGCAGAAGGCATAGAAACCATTACAAGACATCTGAAAATTCTGTAGTTATTTAACTTAGACGTCCAAAAAAGCGAGCTTAGGTTATCCCGTCGTTTCCATTGAAACAATACTGTATTCTATTCTGAACTTCATTTATTTTCATGCCCCGCGCCCCATTTTTAATAAGAATACCAGATGTTATTAGAATGTATAATGATTTGTTGTTGTTAAAGTTATTTCGCTTCCATAAAATTAGGCGTCCAGAAGAGATTTTGTAATTTAAAAATAGACATAGGGAAAATCAGTACACGTAAATTCCTATGTCTACTTTTTAATAAGTATCACTGTATATTGGGAAACAATGCCTATTCAACAGCTTGACTTCCGTCTCATTTTTCTCCATTCACGTCGTATTCAGTTTTTAAAAATGCTCGAATGACACGACTGCAATATTAACAAAAAGTACTTCATGGAGTGATGCATAATTATAATTTATAAAAAAGAACGTATATAAACGCAATTTAAATTGGAGCTGGAGTTAAGAAAGCGTACGTACTACTGTAAGATACACAACCCTAGAAAAACCCCCAGTCAGCCTCTATTTTGAAATGTAAATGCGACGTCTTGGAAGAACAACCGCAGTCCGTTATTATTCATTGGCGTTTCAAGATGCGATTCGATCCCGCCCTTTACAAATTAACGGGTGAATAAACAATTTAAAAGCAAACCATTTTGAGAATGTATGGGAATTACGCATTTTCCCTCCAATGACGCCCGTCGTTATTACCCAATACGATTGTTTTTCCATTATTAGTTTCGCTATGAATTCTGATGGATTAATTTTTGACACAACACTGACACTGATGGATTTATACAATCATTACTATCATTAGTCATTAAGAAATAGCCAATAGAATCCAACGAAACCAAACCTTTGTTTCTATTGACTATTTTTTTTAATGACCAAATAATAGTGAATTAATGATTATGATTAGCTTAGAACTGTTACACAATTAACGCTCTTGGTTAATAATAATTGATTAATAATAAATGTATAGATAAAACAGAATAATACACAATTAGAAACAGCTTAAAATTTTAAATAGACAACCTATCTGTACTGATAAGTTCCGTATTTTTCCCAAATTCGATTATACAGGCCTTCGACTTGTTGGACTGGACGGACGGTTTCGTGCTTATCTTAATTTTCTTTGACTGGAGGCCCCTCGTGAATTGAAAAAAACGTGGCTTGTCCGCTGATTATGCTTTATGGCATTATGCTTTTTAGAAGTGCACCTGCGGAAGGTCTTAAGTTGTTCTGGTCTTGACCTTGAAAATGTAATTTGACGCCACAAAAATTGGTCAACTGACCTTGGGCGACCTTGACAAGGTAGTTAGACGCCACAACTGTAACCATTGACTTGAGCCGAATGGAAAGGGATCATTGACCATAAAAATGGGGTCAGTGCCCCCGGATAACCTCAAAAATGCAATTAGATACCACATAAAAATGAAGTCATTGGCATTGAATAACCTTAAAATTGTAATTTGACACAGTTAAGGCCATTGGCTTTTGATACCACAAAAAAATTGGAGCCATGGACCTTGTAAGACAAACATTTTAGTTTAACATCTTAAAAAATGGAGTCACTGGGCTTGTCTGACCTTGAAAATGTAATTTGACACCCCAAAAATGAAATATACTTTGTTTCACTGGTGCTGAACCTGACGTCATAAATGTGATTCTCTCTTCATTACATTTAAATCGATTGAGACAAAAAAA
This sequence comes from Photinus pyralis, assembly GCF_008802855.1. Lineage (NCBI taxonomy): Eukaryota > Metazoa > Arthropoda > Insecta > Coleoptera > Lampyridae > Photinus > Photinus pyralis. Next base: position 25,898,060 of record NW_022170819.1, on the reverse strand, counting down.
TTACGTCATTAACGTAAGTCGTGACAAATAAACCAATTATTGATCTGTCAATAATATCAATCCGTCAAACGATTTTCGTTATAGACAGATTTCCAGTGTTAAATGCCTTTTGATTAGGTAGTTTGTGTTAAAAGTGAAGTAAATATCATCAAAGTTGAAAACGCTTAGGCAAGTCCACAGTGCAGCAACGCCGTTAACAGACAAGTATTTTAAAAATTTTACATAAAGGTTCGATTCGCTCATATCATGAATTTAGGTCATTACCGTTACAATTAGGTAAATATGACGAACCGATACACAGAAGGTGAGCAAAGTTTGATTTTGAAGTTGATTCAGTACTTCCAAGGGGAAAAAGAAGCAGGCAAAACTTTAACACCCGTAAGCGCAGTATATGATGTAAGTGTTTCCTATGCGTTTGCTATAATCATGCTTACTTAATCACAGAGGGTTTGTGCTGCCCTGGGTGTATCGTTGTGGACTGTAAAAAGAATTAGTACAAGAGGTGTTAAAAAAGATGACGATTACAAATCGCAAAAAAGTGTGGCTATTAGTTTATCTCACGGACCTTCGCTGCATGAAATACATGAACATGTAATAAGGACACGGATTTATGCAATGTATGCGACAGGTAAATAACATTCTTTATGTTCTAAGGGAAGATTTGCTTCAAATGAAGACGTTCGCGAGAACACTTATGGATTTGATTTTATAGGTGAGAATGTTACACTCCGTTCTTTACACAGTAATCTTCAACGACTTGATGGCGTAGAAATATCTGCTACCTCTTTATCCCGCAGTTTGAGGAAACTGAAATTCACGTGGCGGAGATGCACCGTTTCTAATAGATTATTTTTAATGGAACAGCTCTATGTAGCTCAAAGAAGACTACAATTTTTGAGAGACTTTAAACACAACGAAACTTCACTCTTTCCATTACGATCACCTGTGGTTTTAGACGAAACCTGGATATACAGTAAAGGGTCTTTTAGAAGAAGCTGGCAAGATGGTACTCTCAAAACAGTTAGAAAAAAAAGTGGTGAAGGGGTCAGGTATATAATACTCGATGCAGGATCAGAAGATGGATTTGTACCAAACGCAAGTCTAATTTTTAAATCTGGTAGCAAGTCCGGAGACTATCATGACTCCATGAATTGCCTTAACTTTGAGATGTGGTTTGAACAACAATTGATCCCGAACTTGGATGAACCTTCTCTTATAATTATGGACAACGCTTCTTACCATTCAGGATTGGTAGAAAAAAGTCCAAATCAATGCTGGACAAAAATGTCACTTATAAAGTGGCTAACATCACGAGACATTACATTTGCACCATTGAGTTAGAAAACTAATGGAGGGAATATAATGGTAGAGGGGGTAAGAATTTTTGTAGACGGAAGTTGCCACAGATAGAGGCCACTCGCGTGGATAGGTTCCCGTGAAGGTACATTTTGGCCGACATTATTTGACATATGAAAACGCGGGTCCTGTCACTGTCAGTTTTCCACCAAATTCAAATTTTATTAAATTTGCCATTTTAAAGTACCTAATATTTTCGGATCGGTTTGTGCTCTGGTTTATATAAATAACTAACTGCCACATAGTGTTTTTATCACACGCAATTTTGTGAATTGAGAATGATTAGCTGCGTATCATGCAAAATTTCATATAAAGGGAAGAAACAGGGCATTTCCTTTCATCGGTAAGATGTGATTTATCATGTTGTAGGCGAGGTTGTAGGTACCTAGTTTATGTTTCTTAGTTTTCTAAACGAACCGGTACTTCGAGCAAAATGGTTACCTAACATTTGTAAATATATCTCAAGATCAGCTCTCGAAATTTACTTTTGTGCCCACAACGCTTTATTGACTGTGATTTCGACCAAAGGTTGCACCGGAAAATGTTCATCAAATATCTCGTCAAATATGCAGTAGGTACTATCAAAACTTGTAATGAACCTGAGACCAACCAATCAATTGTAGCTATTGATCAACACAGTGAATATGGGAGTTGTCAAGTTGTAGTGGCTATAGTAAACTGGCCTTAATTATACTACTGGAACACATCGATGTATATTTAGATTTGTAATCAATGATTATATTAAATCTGCATACTTTCCCATCCTTGTCTATTTTGTTTACTTTACCACGAGCATGTATGTTACTCCTATACGTTTTTTTTTGTTATTATTCCTATTAGTGGAAAGAAAATTATATCTCTACGCCACTGAAGTGAGACGCTAATGATACCGGAAGTGGTGTGGTACTTTAATCACAGTTAGAGGCCACTTTTGGTTCCCGTGGTCTACGTCTGGCCAAGCATTTGATTCCCTCCATTAGTTTTCTAACTCAATGATTTGCACCAACAATGATGCAAGATCAGATCTGGGAAGTAGTGAAAAATCATATACCACCAAAACTATTTAGGTAGGCATCGCTGATAATTAAATGTTTGGTTGCAGTTAGGTAGACCTTTGGATAGGAAGCTGATTGTTATGGTTTTTTTCACTCCATGTTGATTTGTACAGATTGAACGAATTAGCATTACAACATGGTCATCGTGTTTTGAGACTTCCTCCATATCACTGCGAGTATAATCCAATCGAAATGGTATGGTCAGAATGCAAACGGCATTACGATGCAAGGATCGGTTCAATTCAGCCTGTCACACACAGTGCCGTTTTGTCTTTATGGAATGAGACACTGCACAAAGTAACCTCTTTATATGCTGTTTTGTGAAACAGTAGTACTTAATAACTTTATTGTTTAGGTTACACCGGAAAAATGGAAAAGATATTTTGATCATACAGAAGCATTATAAACCAGGCCTAGGAACGGGAACAACATATTGATATATTAAGACATCTTACCGGTGATTGTCAACTTGGACGAATCTGATAGTGACGAAGATTATTATGATGATTATATTCATGAGGCAGAAGAGAATCAGCGTGTTTAAGAATATTATTTTGGGCCGTTTATACATATGTATATACTTGTGGTGTAGTGTCGTTTTTTCTTTTGTACATACGATTTGAATATGAACATTTGAGAGTTTTTTCAGGAATAAATATCTTCACTACCTGTTTTCTCTCACAATTGCGTTTTTTTTTAAATAAATCGGATCAGAAGATATTCAAGATCCTTATGCGAATATCTCGAGTGTGTGGCAAAAGAACAGAAACTGTATGTATGCGTTGTTATTTCAATGAGCCTGTGGTATAATGCCTACGCTTTATCTCAAATTTGTAAGATATATAAATGCGAAAGGCTTACCGATAAACCATGGCCTATTCTACTTCTGCAAATCGCTAGTTAAGGGTCATTAAAATTCGCGCAACTTAACGCGTATTCTTCACATTGGTAGCATGCTTAATTTCACATCAACATTAGGTAAACGAAATATTAATTTACGAACTGCCTAAACAAACTTTAAGTTACAAATGTTCCTATGCGTTTTCTGTAACCATCATACACTTCATCTCAAAGAGTTTCTGATGCTCTGGCAGTATCCAATTCGACTGTCGTCGGTGCAAAGAATCGGTTACATGAGGTGATTACAAACGGTGGAAAAAGTTTAATCTCGAGTTTAATTCATACCAACGGAGTTCCTCTACATAAAATACATGACCATTTAGCCATTATAAAACCTGGGGACAGGAAAAAACCTATCAGGACCAGATGCCTTACAAGTGATTGTCAACTTGGACGGTCTGATAATAATGAACGATAGTGACACCTTAATAAATAAGTTGAAACGTCAATGTAACAATATGTAAACCAACTACTAATTTACGACCTGCCTTAATTTTGATATGACGTCAGATAGTGTGACGAAAGGTTCAGCACCCTTGAAACAAAGTATACCAATGTTAAACCCTTTGACGTGTCACGTGATAATCGGCCCTGTAAAGTATCACATAAACTTAACGTGCAGGTTAACGTTCTTTATCCATACCAAATAACAAAAATTTCGTTTTTTGTCTGTTAGGTAACATGCACGTTAAGTTTGACACAGGGCTGATTGTGAAATTTAAAATCATGATTAATGAAATGATAAGTTCTATTTGTAGAACACTACAACCCCTCTAACGTAGCACACCAATTAGACTTTATTCCTGGTCTTCGATCACGTACGTTCCTCTGTCATAACGGGTCTACAAACTTTCCTCTCTAATGCCCGCAAAAGATAAAAATTACTCCCATTTTCAGATCGTCCACCTTTATGCGAACAAACATAAAAGGTAGAAATAACTTAGGTACCCACTTTCGAGGATCTACAAGGAATTTCGCTAAGCAATTTATGAAACGCTCGCTCTGTTATTACCTTGTTTAAAGAAACCGGCAAAACGTAAAAAAGAAACGGAGCACTTGTTTAAAATGTGCAGCCATGTGAAAACGATTTTCCCTATTAATAATCTAATTGAATTGGGCCGAAAGTCTGTATAAAAACAACGTTTTTCGTTTTGAAAATGCAAACGTTAAAATTAGTGTAGAGGGAAAAATGAATTTCTCGTTGGACTTTCAGAGAGATATAATGAAAAATAGCTTTCTCACGTGACCTCCCTTTTTAGTGGAATTTTACAGAGAATTACAGCTTCCACCTTATTTTTTTGTTATGTCCTTTACAAAGACCGCATAGTAATGCTAAGTCTGGAACGTGTTTCAGTTCTCGTACAATTTTCTATATTGCACTTCTATGTCACATCCCTTTGTATTTTCAGCCGTGTCTCGCTCGACGTCCGTTAAACTACGAACCGAAACACTTTCCATCAAGATTCAATTTGGGGCATATTTTTTTCTTCGGTTGGCCCGAGTCACTGCCATTTTTTAGCATTAGAGATGACATCTGAGGGGAAATATGGAATGAAAGCCGTCTGTGACAAGTCGAAGGATTGTAAAGCCTCATTTTTTCCCTTCGGTACAGCACATTTATATGTTACTACACTACCACGTTTCGTGCAATTTGTAAAACGAATATCGAAATAAAATAATTAGCGTAGAAACCAAGTGATCTGCGGACCTTTTTCTTTGGGGCTAATAATACATCAATTATTGTAGCAATCATTGCTAATTAAGTAACATGAACTGCCCGAAGCGTCAATTTGATGGAACAATGTGAATTGTATATTAAGTAACGAGGAATTAAGAAGAGTTTTTGTTCCTGTAAGAATGGTTTAAAGCCCGATTCACGTAGCATTAATGGAGATTCTGAAAACTATAAAACGCGCACGCAAAAGAGAACAATGCGCTGCAATTTTAAACAATGCGCTGCATTTCTTTCAGGAACATTAATAAATGAAATGTGTTCGATTGAACTCATTCAATAATTTTGGTGCACTCTGTGCAGTAATTCGTGGAATTCAGTCGCGATACGCGCTTGGTTTAAATACGTAGCACTGTTTTAAGATTTCACCATCGGTAATTTATAGAAACGGCGGTTAACTTATTTATCGCGCTGTTACCACTTAAATTGGTACATATTTATTATAGTACTAGACCGCCCATATTATTACGTGATAAATTAACACGTTAACGATACAATATGAATATACGTAAATTTCCTCTAAATTAGGAGTAAAAAGTAATCAATTTCCAATTGAAAAAACGTAGCGCCCCTACGTTAGTGTTAAAAGCAAAGCAAGTAAAGTCAAAAATGCGCTGCACTCTCGAAAAAAAGAGCAACTTCCAGGGAAAAAGGTTCGGCTCTGAAAAACCTTCCGATTTTATTAATACAGAAAATAGATAGTGTGACATCTAGCGGCAAACTAAAGAACAACTCTACCATACATCTAAACTTAACTGATTTACAAAGGAAAAACATAGATGGCGTAAGAATATCGAATATAAATAAGAGTAAAAAAGTTTGGAATTTTAAAGTGTTGAGAAAAGAACGTTACAAAACATACCACGAATGTCGAATTAATAAATGATCTCAAAATATTACAAGTAGGACACTAATATGTAGACTTGAAATGTCACCATTTAAATTTAAATCACTTTTTAGCAAAAGAAAAAGGATCAACTCGTAGTCAGGGAAATTATCAATATCAAAACAGTCTTCCGCAGAAAACAACGAAGCTATATTGTTAAATGACTATCAAACATATATTAATTACAATTCGATTGTATCGAAAACCAGTATGTAATCAAACGTTATATCAAGGTGTCGTCGAAAATAAATATATTACCTTATTAACTGCAGGTCGCAACAATTTCAAGGTAAGAAGAAGCGCGTTTCTGCGTTATCTGTCAGATTTTATTTATTTACTTATTTATTTATTTATTTAGATATTTATTTATGTACCGAGAAATATAAATATGTAGCAGGCGAAGCACACAAACAACTAAAGGGATAGTGAATAGCGCGGAACATAAATATTGCAATCGCAACTAGCAAATTCTTCGTAATGACACAAGTAACGTAAATAAAAATCGTAGATATCTTAATATAAAGGATATGAAACGTAGTTAAGCTAATACGAATGAATTTTCGGAACAACAAAGGTAACGTAAACCCAAGTGAAGTATCGGAAGGTATAATCTTCGTCACGACAAAAGTAATGTACGTAGCATCAGAAATATTAAAGCGATTCACAAGAGCACTAATCTGCAAAAGATTTGCAGCTAAAATTTAGGAACAAATACGATGTCATCCCAGGCTCTGCGTCGATGTAAGTCGAAATACTACGGTAGATAATAAATAAATAAACCAGAAGAGAAAATTAAGAGAAAACGATGAGAAAAGATAAAGCCCCAAAAAAATTACGTGTTAAAAACAAGGTTGAGTCAAATCTGTACATACCTCCCAGCGTAACTACTTACAAATCTAAATCCGATAGGCGTATTCAATGGAGCAGCTACAACACATAAGATATCGAGTGAAAAACTATAATAGCCACTACAAAAAATCACAATTCAGGTAGACATAAGTAAAAAAAGTAATGGCGTATTAATAAAAATAATTCACCAGTACCAGTCTTCTCTAAAAGGAACAAGTACAGCTTGTACGTAAGACAAAATTAAAGAAGAAGTGATAGAGTTATGTGCAGAAAGGTACATAGCGTGTCCTCTAGCGGTAAACTAAAGAACTACAGTAATAACTCCACCATAGAAGTAATTTACATCTAAAGTAAACGGATGTGCAAAGGAAAGACTCTATGTCTAAGAATATCAAATATAAATGAGAGTATGAATCGAATGTTACTTAAATTTGGAATTTTAAATTACGGAAAGAACATTACAAAACACACAATGAACAAGCAAACAATGTGAAATAAGATGAAAAACCATATTCTCACATTAACGACTGAACGGAGAACAAAAGAAAGCCATTTACTTTTAGAAAAAGAGAGACCAAATCGGAAACTGAAAAGAACCACGCGGGAAATGGAAAATATACACCGAAAGAAAGCACCGAAAAGATAGAAACCAAGAGGGAGTGTTGTTGATTTGATTGTGTAACGGGAGCTGTAAATTTGTATTTCAATTTTTGGAAGTGAAGTTAGATGGAGTTAGAGTTTTTTAAGTTTTGGGGTTTGAATAATTTAAAAAATGGTGTAGCATCAAAATATTTAAGTTGTCGAAATTTAGTAAAGTTATTTCCCAGATAACGTCCTCTTGCTGGAAATTCAAAGAATAAAGTTGTCAACCGCGGTCAAAATGGTGTGCGTCTTTATTGCACATATATCAATACAATAGGACATTGTTTCGTAATGGGTTTAGGAAGTCAGGCTTCGTCAGGTCGCAGAAAAAAAAAGCTGCAGATCTGATGTTCACGTAATCAAAATGCCACTAAGCTGAATTCCAGTGTGCAGCTAGTCAAAAATTGTCTTGAAAAATAATGATTGGTGTAATGACTACACGCCATGTAAAAAAAGGTGTGAACTAATTAATACCAATTAGGGGAGATCATTTTTTGGGAAGATTTTGAGTAGGTAATTCGTTTTGCTCCAGTCAAAGCGACCAGTATATGGTCCATATATAACATTTATTCGCGTTTAATCGCGGTAAAGAACTATATTACGGGATACCAAGAAAACTTAAAAAGGGATAATAAAAAAGGACGTTTGGGCCGTTTTTACCAGTGTATGGCCCCTAGTAAAATTTGATATTCGATTCAAAGACACCTGTCGCGACCAGTATTCGTGTTTGGACCGCGAAATTTACTCGAGAAGTGGTAAATCACATTTTCCTAATAAATAATTAATTGTTGTAGTTTAATCGCATTTGAATCATTTTAGAGGAATTGCTGGATCAATCGCCATTTTAGAATCAACTTCGTTGGGGGATGACAATTTTCTTTCCGCAAAAGTGCATGTTAACGAGGAATTGCGCTTTTTGTAAATTGTTACTCTATGGCCCTATTTAAATTCAAAATTTTATTTTAAAAAGTCTCATTGTCCACCTCTTGTGCTGTTATGGAGAACTTTAACTCTCTACTCTACTCTCTACTAGTTGCTGCTTTTTTCCCAATGGTGAAAGATAAAAAAACATCATAGGCCATTTTCTTTATGGTATAGGTACTCAAGAGTGTTACCCAAAACATTGTCTTTCTACAAAAGTTGTATTATAGACCCAGAAATCATTGCCAAAATTTGATATAATTTCGGTTTCGAAACCTTAATAAATCGTTACCAATTACACGACCGCATCAAAAGAGAAACGTGGCATTGAACTGAACTTTAAGCTTTGCATTAATCAGAACGCTCTGAAAGCAATCGAGACAAAGTAAAGTTGATTAAAATGTTTACTCCCGCATCAATCGTAAATAAAGGGAGCACCTCACAAGGCACGTAGCTGCTACCTGATAAATTATAGCTTATTATTTTCCTTTGAAACGCGGTAGGCTTGAATTTGACAAAGGAAGTGGATTTGTGACAAGCAAAAAGTGAAAGCCCGTATATTCTCTATTCTCGTACCAATGGCGAACGAAGAGTTTGTAAGAACATTGAACATGGCGATCGGTCTCGTCCGGTTCGTTTTTCGCTTGGGATTCATACCGATGGTGATGTGGATGGGGTGGCAATTAGGACCGGAGCCAGGTAGTCCGCAATTTTCGATCACTAATTTGCTGTGGCTCTATTAGACTTTCGCACTTTCGTCCGTTCATCTTCTATGAGAAATGGCAATGGGAAATTTACTGTTATTTATTAGTACCTTTGTTTGTAAACGTATCTGTGTCCTCTGAAGATGTACCTAAACATATTTAAATAAAACGTGTATAATTATTTTTATTACGATCAAAAGGAGTACTCTTCATCCCACTGTACACACTCAAATATAGCATATCATCCACTGTCTCATTTTGATTCTCCAACGTTTCATCCCTCCTGTCATTTACTTCGCACATTATGAGATGAGATGTTTTCCTTCCTACCTTTCGATGTATTTATCAAGCGCCTCCTTGATTATCCCATACCTCATTAGTGGGACCAGCTTCTCTTCGCCGATGTTATACTCATCAGTCGGCAAAGCCATGCCTTTACTGCTTCTTCGTCATTTCCGTACTATTTTCCACCCAAAACTCCTTCAACTTTGGAAACAGGTGAAAACCGCTTCGTGTTAGGTCAAGACTGTAGGCAACTGGCCCCTCTGGAACCATATTCGCGTTCGTGTGACTAGACAGGTGGGATACCGTGGCGGTTCCCGCGGCGCTCCACATTTATAGAACTTTTATTTGGTATCAGCACCTATAATAATGATGAGTCACCTTGTATGATGCAAATCTCAATTTTTAAAGTTAAATGTGGTAACTAATTTTAGATTGAACACATAAACTCGATCATATTATAAAGAGTTTATCTCCGGTCAATGCGATAAGAGTTCGTTATCGCTGCAAAAAATTAATTATTTTAGATAAGCTGTGATAAACCGCGCTTCACACGGTTTATCTAGCTTTCGCACCTTCATAATTGAGTATGGGAACCGCTTTTAATGCACTAGATTTCCATAGAAAATTTTACATTTAATCGCTTTGATATCCATCTTAATATTTAATTTCTTTGAATAATTTGTTGGAATTGTAAGAGTGATCAAGCCTGCTGGAGCTGTAATACAGTTAATTTAATATTTTTCTAAATATTCCGACACGCCATACGAAAAATGCTTCACTGCAATATTTAATTAACTGCTAGAGTTCTAGATAAATTGTTGTGTTGCGTCCTTTTTCTGACTATTGGGCACATTCTCCGGCGTAAGTTTGAGACGCTCTAAAATAGTACAATTCGTGTGCATTTAACAATTTGGGTTAAAAATAAATTTTTGTTACAGAGTGACGACTACATATCACTGAGGGTTGGAGGAGTCCCTGCCCTAGACGACTCGGTCATTGCACTTTTGGCCGGTAACCACGCACCGCCCGTCATTCCGATACCAGTTGAGGATAAATCGCAACCTGCAAAACCGCATATGGTTACCGAAAACCAGCTACCGATTTTTCCGTCAAATATGACTCCAACAGATGGCCATTGGCAAATCGTCAACGGCACTAAGTAAGTTACTTTCGTGGCACTACTTCTGCGCGTACCTTTGAGGTCTGAAATGGATGTCATCTAAATTTAAAACTTTTTGATTTGATTGATCACAGAGTACTTTTATATTGCTCACTTATAATGTTTCCATATGTTCCCCAACTAGGCTTGGTGACTTAAATGTTTACCACACACACCTTTTTAAAAATGTTAAGTTCCAAGTTAGGCACCTTTCCCTTTAGAGAGTTTACTATTTATACCTACTTTTTTTCCATAAATTTCAAATGAACTAGATTAATTATTGTGTTCGCGGTTTTTTAACTAACCCCAACTGAATGTCAAATCTAATAATAATATACGACATAATCAATTCTAGTGGGATTTTAAACGCTAAAATACATGCAATACAAAACGCCTTCAGTTGTCCATTGGTTGATCTCTTTAAGAACGTACAAATCAAAATTTTGCTTGTCAAGTGTTTTTTTAATTCAATCAAACATACGATGATGATTTTACTTAAAGATCTAGACATAATATAAGACGCCCCTTTTGTAGGCGACGACGCCTCGGCGTTAAAAATTATGGGCAACCACAATTTTATTAACACAACGGTTTGGTGTTAACGAGTTTTCCACCCAAACAGGAGAAATCTTCATTGTGTAACAATTTCCACATGTTGATTTTTCTTACTGTTTCCTACTGCGACGAGTATAACAATTTTAAGGCTACGAAGACAGAGTGCAATTATCTCTTTGGATTCAAGGGCAGCAAACTACTTTTAACAATCTTTATGGTAACGAAAAATTACTGGCGCGCTGAATTAGTTCGTCCTTGATTCCGACGAACCCCTATTCTTTATTAAGCGAACCAACGCCTTTTTCCATATGACGT
>NW_022170819.1:25885149-25886601 GCF_008802855.1 Photinus pyralis | reverse complement strand
ACTTGAAGAAGGCAAAGAAAATATTATAAATGGGTGTTAGGGATAAAAAGATGGACACCAAATTGTATTGTAAAAGAAACAAAAATGGGAAGGATAAGGATAGCGTCGGGACGCAAGACGGTAAGACTTGAGGGAAGGGGCGATAGAGAAAGCAAAATGATGAACGGATACTTGACAACGAGGATGAACGCAGAAGGAATGTGGGAATAACAAAGAGGAAAATATTACGAAAGAAATAGATACGGACGGGCTGATGTCGAAAGTAGGAGAGAAGTAGAAGAAGGGATAGAAAATGAGCTGAAAAAAGAGATCTGGATGCACAAATACAACAACATAGGGTGGAGAGTGTACGCCAAAGCAGTAGCTATAAACCCTTATCAAGAGTGCAGTTACCAAAATATTTGTGGGAAGGAAAAAAAATAGCAAGGTTTAGATACGGAAATGAAGAGAGAGAGAAATAGAAATAGAGACAAGAAGAAAAAAAAAATGTAGAATATGCGAAGAGGAAGAAGAGGACATATTATGGAACTGTAAGGAGGTGGAAATGACAGGGAGCAGTAGGGGTGTGGGGAGGGGGGTGTAAGAAGTTGATGATGTGGAATTAATTTTCGTTTTATTTGTCATAAGTTTATTTCTTGACTCTATGCGATCTCGCGATACCTTTTTCAGGCTGTTTGATAGATGTGCCCTTGGTTCCCGGTTGCTGCAGTTTGGAGCATCGACATTAAATTGTTTATAAAATTTCGTGCAGCATTTCATTCTCTTTGCAGGCCCAATGGCGATGAATACTACAAGGTGTTTAATCTGAAGGTAAATTGCGTTCTGTTCTATTTAAATTTGTTTTTTATCGGAATCATAATTTCGATGTATGGAAAAGTAAGCTCGTAAAACTTTTACTTGGTGGTAAGCGTGAGAAGCAAAGCAATGTACTACATTCGAAGTTTTATACTCCACTGCAAAATATAAAAGCGTGGTGTGGCACGGTGGTGTAGTAAAATAAAAAGAATCTCTTTCCTTCACTAACGTTCTTTGAAACCCCTCAAGCACGCAGAATAACAGCTCGGCTACAGCCAAAGAATTGCAGTGGATTTACATATTGCGCGCCCCCTTCGCCAGTTAATCCCAATATAACGTAGATAAACTGCGCTAGGTGTAGAATTTCCTTGTTCCTTTTAGCGCAAAATTCACAACAAAGGAAAAAAAGCTCGACGGTAATTTTTCAACGAGTGGGTAATTTAAATCCGGCAATATTGTAAAACTTTCATCGGGGGATGGAAATTTATCAAGAGTAATTGCCGCCCTCCCCGACAACTAATCATTGTTACTGTTCTATTTATTGTTAACGAATGGTTGGAGGGGGACTGGAAGATATCATCTTTCGTGCAATAAAACAATGGAAAACTATCGATGTAATTTCAGAAGCTGAATTTTCCAGAGGGTGCATGCGCTACA
>NW_022170819.1:25812875-25885049 GCF_008802855.1 Photinus pyralis | reverse complement strand
CCCCCCCTCAGGCCCCGTCGCTACTGATCTCAAAAACTCAAAAAAGAGTCGCACGGGAAAGTTGTAGTTTGTACAAACCAATTTATTTCGATGAGACCTTTCATTAGAATACCATGAAGGATAGAACATGTGTTTAGCCCCCCCCCCCCCCAATTTTCGTTTAACTTGGCACAACTAAAGGCATGCGTATGCAAAATCTGAAACCAATTGGTTGTCGTATGTAAAAATTATGCACGTTTTACTTTCAAAAACAGCATCTCAGGAAATAATTCGTGGGGGGAGGGGGAGGCCCTTTTAGACAGCGAATTTTGATGGCCGTCTGGCACACCTTCAAGGTATAGGCTACCTACTGCAAAAAATTCCAGGACTCTAGGACCATTCCCCTAGAAGTAGTCCGAAACGGCAAAAGTGGGTCCGGACGGACGGACGGACAAAACGCAAACAATAGCACATTTTTTTAATTCTTAAAAAATGCGCTAAAATACTACTCGGTACCCTGATGACGAAACGTATCTGGTTTAGTAATATCGCCATGTAATTATAGTTAATTTCGTTTTAAACACTGGCGCCACACACAAATACCCAGTCCAGACCGTAATCCAGGACCATTCGCCCAAAAATTTCAGCAACAAAATTTCTTTGCCTGACCCAATTTAAAAAACCCCAAAAAAACTCGACCTCAGACATGACTTGGAAGAAACCAAAATCGGATACAACCCGCTATCCCCTCCACTTTCTGTGACGTCACATGTGCTGATCTGTTTGTGGTGGTACATTTGAGTTTGTGCGGTAAATTTGAATTTGTATGGAAGATTTGAGTTTTTGAATTTCCGGATGTCTGCCATTTTGTTGCGGTAAATTTGAATTTGTGATTTTAATTTTTGAATTTCCGGATTCCTGCCATTTTGTGTCGATTTTGCTGGCCAATAGGGTCGGCCATTTTGCAATCGTGTGGTATTATACTTGGCTGTGGAATTTTAAATATACGGGGTGTAATAATAGTTATATACAGGGTGTTTGCGATCGGTGTTTTTGTTCGGATCCGAATAGGTCGTTAAAGATTCTTATTATAAGAACGGGATATCACCCCGAGCATCGCCTCAAGCACAGTACAGCACGATTACAAAATGGCCGACCAATTAGGGGCCTATTGGCCTCAGAAGCAAAACCGACGCAAAATGGCAGACATCCGGAAATTCAAAAATTCCCCACACAAATTTAAATCTCCCTAAAACTCATAATACCATCCTATTAAAATCAATGGACCATCTAAATATTTAAACCATTACTCTATATCCTATGGTACTCTCACGAAACCCACGTCCCCCTCGTAACACGGTTCAGAGCTCGAAAGGAGCCTTCGGGTTCGACCTTTAGTACAACAATGAATCAGATTAAATAGTCACAAATCGGAAAACAAGTCATAATCTATGGTTGCGACTGACCGGCTGTTGTTTAGTCGCCTTTTACGACAGGCAGCGCCCGCTCCAGTAGGGTTATTTTTTCCCGACCTTACCCAGGTAAAAATATACAGAAGAATGAAACATCAATAAAAACATTTAAAATCGAATTAAAGAAAATACGTTCTCGGGCTCCCGTTACAAAACAACGTAATCCAATACAAAGGTGTCAAACGACTCGGAGGTCCAAAATGTTTCGTTTGGGGGCTACTTTCCCAAAATTCAAAAATTTGTGTTTCTTTAACTATAACACATGACTACAGATTATTCCCCTTCAATAAAGTTCGTTCCAGATTAATTCGCCCCGGCGCATTTGATCACGAAAATTTGATCTCACAGTTAAAGGGGGAGGATCGGATTTCTTAACTTTTGGGTAAAAAAATCGAAGGAAAATCGACTTGGAAATCTCGTTCCCATACACGCGTGCACTCGGTTCAGTTCGCTTTAAACATTTAGTGACTTTATTCACAATCGAAAACTATTACGGTAAATACGAACAATGGTGGAATTAAACCCATTTACTTTAAACACAGCTGTCTCTTTTACACGAAAATAAAACCTAACAATAAATTTCGAAAGATAATAAAATTCTATACCAGAAGAAAGACAAGTTACAATGTCATCATTTTAAATAAAAGCCTTAATTTCGAAAAGAAATAATTACTCAAACTAAAATTATGCGTGGTATCACATTCAAGAGCTATTGTATTAAAAAATTCATTTTTCTACAACTGTCAAAAAAACCTGTCATTTTCTGACGGATTTCGAAACGCGAAGTACTAGATTTTTAATCGGTTAATTAATAAGTAAGGTTGCTCTTGACAACGTGCGCGATATCGTCAACAGTGAAAAAGCGCACGTGACAAAGTTGAGCTTAAACAGCAAATTTAATTAACAATCCGTTCAGTTGTAGAAAAAATATTGTATATAACGCTAGCGCGAAATTATTTCGCGCATTTGACTGATATTTTAACTCGGCTTCGCCTCGTCAAAATACCTTCAGTCTCAATGCGCGAAATTGAACTTCGCGCTCTTGTTATATAAATAACTATTTTGGGCGTGTAAATATATTTTGCACCTACATGACAAACAACAATTCTAAAATTTAGTTACCCCTATAGGATTAGGGGGGGGGGGGCGCAAGTAGAACTCAGCTGAAAATTCGTATTTTTTAACATTTACATTTTCTACAGTCGTGATTTTGGAGGCGGTAAACTTTTGGAATATATACTGTAAAGTATATATAAAGTCGGTGCAAATGTCGGTAAGCATTGAGTTTTAAAAAAAATGTGTCAGGCCTCATTTCTTGGATTGTGATTATTTTTAGTAAATAAACGGAACTGTTAGTAAATTCATACTAAAACTGGACGATGTTCAAATTTTGGCAACATTTTCTTCAATTACTCATCAATTTCGTCGTGGAAACGGCAAAACATTTTCAAATTTCTCAATTCGAGAGACTCGGCAACTTCGGAAAATTCTAAAGACTTTATTACACCATTTTTGATTAACAACATATCTTGGCACGAATAAAAAATCTGACATGAAAACTACCTCGGTTGCACAATGGATTCGAATAAACGCACTTTAATTGATTGACCGTTACAAACATTTATTCGGATACATTAAAAGAAAATCCCTAAAAGAAAGAAAAGCTTACAAAGTTTGTTTGGACATGCTCCGCACGCAGGCTGTCTACAATTAAAATTTAAAAAAATTTAAAATTACTTACAGTTTTTACCAGATTTTTGCAAATTTATTTGTAAATAGATTTTAATCTCGCTTTGTCAGGCTGGCTGGCTGGCTGGCAGCAAATGAGGGGCCGTGGAGAACACTTGTAGAAAGACAAGTACGTGTACCTAGCGGGCCTATCTTCTTCTACAGTTTTAATCCGATTGTTTGTAAACTAGTGTCGTCGGAAAGATTCATACAAGATTTCCGATATAAGGCGTACTTAACTCACACAAACGCTGACAGCTTCTGAACTTTTATTGATAACACAGAGTTAGAGGGCAAACAAAACTGGTTTGAAGAATGAGATGAACAAATTTTCGGTGGCTGTTCGGACGGCAGAAACTTTTAATTCTTCATAAGAAGAGAACCTTAACAAAATGCCTCGCTGTGCTACACTGCTTCCTTTTCTAACTCGATACAACTTTCTCCGTAATCGGACAACACACGATAAACTTCTCACACATCTTTGATTTACTTACTTCTGCACAGATTTATTATAAAAAAGACAAATAGGGCTTACTGCCCGTAATTTAGTGTAAACAGATGCGTATGCTCTTTTAACCATTGCGAAAACTAGCAGCATCAGCCTCATTTACTCGTTGTCTCCATTATTTGAGAAAACACCACTAGCTCTATCAAATAAACAACGCATATAAAAAAATTCAAATAACTCGCCAATTACGACCGAACGCGCCAAACGGTGACGTTTTTACCTCTCCAATATCGAATATTAAACGGGTTAAGTGGAAGAGCACAAAGGTTTGTATGCCTCTTAGTGCACTTCGCCTTTTAGACACCTACGCTTTTGTTATCTCATAACAGCGATAAAACACGTGCGTTAATTAAATTTCCCCTGATAAAACTCTTTATTACCTTATCTAAATTAATAAATAATTTACAAAACCGATAAAATTAAAACGAAAAATTACCCATCTAACACATTTTTAAGAGGAAAAACAAACATTGAGATACAAATTCAAACGAAACGAACTAACTTTGTGTTTATTTCGTAAATAATCTCTCAAATTTGCTTAATAAATTGAAATATTCTCATATACAGGATATCCCATCATTATTTTTGGTGTTTGGACCGAACACAACAATAGATATCAATCGTCAATACGGGGCCCATCAGTTATAGCCGAAACTACTACTTGCATTCCTCCTGAGCACTAGCGAGTTAGTGTCGTAAATACAGGGTGGGGCAATAGTGGGTGAACGGAACCTTTTGGATTTATTAATGTACATTTTTGAAGTTCGCCGTTAGGGCATGGTGGGGAATCCTTAAGGCGACAAACTTAAAATATTTTCACTTTGGGAACCCATATACAGCGCGATTCATATGGAAGATACAATTTTTTAATGGCTGTCTAGTATTACATATTTGGATTTATATACTCGTATTTTACAAAACCGTTCGTTTTAGATAGCACGTGTGATACATAAGGTCACATTAAAATTACCCGAGGAATCGAAATATGAAACATACAGTGAGTATCATTAAAAAAATTTACTTTGAAATGGATCGCTCTGTATGTGGGTTCTGATCAAAGTGAAAATTTTTTAGGTTTGTAGCCTTAAGGATCCGTCCCCATACTATTGACCTACTCTGTAGGTACCTTTGTTATCCGCGTAGATCTCGACACATTACTAAAATCTTCATACACTTCATACATTTGAAATACATGTATTGTTTTGGTACCTACGGATTTAACGCAACGTTAAAGGAACTTACGTAATTACGTAATTTTTGCGGTTATAAAAGATTGAATTGGTTCTGACGTGTGGTTTAACTAATAGTGATAAACAATGTGACTTGTCAAGTCATCGAACGTTCCGTTTCCTTCCGTCTCAAACATAAATTCATATATTATTATGTAGGTCTACCATCGCATTCTTCTCTAAGAAAATGATTTAACTAACTTGCCTTTTGATGGGCTATTCTTTCATTGTTAATTAAATACTCATCTAAAATTTGATAAATAGTAGATCAATGTCTTGATTTCGCGATGAAGGACTTCATGAAATGATCTAATTAAATTAAAGTCGAGGTCGATTAAATTAGTTTTGATGATGTCCGGATAATTTCCGGATTGCGCATTGTTTAAGTCATTGTGTCGTCCAATTACCGAGATTTGGCACTAATAGTTAATTAAAATAATTACGTCCACTTGGTCATTATGTACCAAGGTGATGTACTTCATGATTTGTACTTTTCTTAACGGAAAATTTGTGACTGTGGACTTTGTTGTTGAGTTCCCATAGCTTGACTGAGCAGAATAGCGCGTTGATTGGTGTAAAGACAACTTACTAAAATAGGGAAGTGGTAGATCAAAATGTGTGCTTTCAGTAAAAGCTGCAGTTTCTTTAAAAACAGCGCTCATTGGTACAGTACAATTTGTTTGCCTCTGGTTTTGGAAAGAGAGAATATTTTGAAAAATATTAAAATAAGTTTTTCTGATATTTGACTAATAATTGTCATCGTTTTCAGACATTTTGGATAACCAAACGCCTCTGCTCGATTTCATAAAAAATCGTAAATGGAGGTATTCATTAAATTAAACAGTCGATTAAATCAATCTGTAGATATCTTGCCCAATATAGTATCCACGATTATTTGCCCACTTAAATTTCAAAGGTTTTACCATGCAAAGGTGTCAATGGTCAAACGCTCAAATGCGTTCGCAAAAATTCATTTGAAATGACCCCCGTTTTATTTATAACAAGTTAACACGCTTAAGAATAATAAATAAAGTAATAACATTTAAGTGGTAATGAAACTTTATCACCAATTTTACAACTTACTACTATACACTTACATCCTTTCATTTATTTAGCGCTTTACTGCCTGTTAAATAAATATTCTAAACTTTTCAAGTGGCAGTTTCGACGTTCAAAACAAGATGAATCGATAAGTCCCTTTAGGGTGGTATTACATTTGAAATTCGTATAATTTTAATTGCGGAGTTAGTTATTAAAAGAAAAATTTCCTTTCAAGTTCTTTTTCCTTATTAGACGAATTTTAAAATTACTTCCTGCCATTTCTTTGATTACCTTTCAAACTTTTTTTTGGTCGAAAATTACAGGTGATAATCGACAAAGTTCAGAATGAAGTTTTCGTAGTGTCGTTTGTGAAACGAATCTCATTTTAAGTTATGTTATTGGAAATTGTGCATATAGATTCTTTTTATTTTAGATGGAGTCTGCACAAACGACGATGTGGAATTTAGAACCTCAATTTTTCGTTTTTGTAAGTGTGTGTGTTTTGGTCGCATTTTTAACTAATGTTTTGCTTCGCCCTTCTAATAGCAAAGGTGTGAAAATTTGGCTTGTTTTGACAACGCATTTTTTGTCAATCGTAACAGATTGACAATGTATTGGACGGTTTGAAAATGTGACCTATACATTTTGTTGATACCAAAACTAAATTGATTTATTTTCACAATCACTTTTTAAAATTTTTATTTTGCAAATACCCGCCCGGCTTGCTTTAATTAACGAGAGACACCAAGTGCACAGAGTTCGTAAACACACACTTGATAAAATTAAACCCTAACTTTCCCCAACATTACCTAAATTAAACAGACTTAATGTTCGTCTAACAACACGGACAAAAATAGAAAAAAAAATTTAACCAAAGAAACACCTGCAAATTCTTAACTTAGATGTTCTACCAAATTAAATATGGAAAATGGATGGTACTGTACATTTATCTCGCTCACACAATTAAACAAAAATGAATGATCTGAAGCGTGATCAGTCTTGTTTATAAACATAGACAAATTATGCATGTTGTCGTTGTCGATACTAGGAAATTGTCTAAAATATTTTCAAGTTAATGGCACATCCGGTTATGGCGGAGACGTTGATGCTAATTTGTTTATTTTAAATAGCACTTGATGTCAACTTGCTTCTCAATTCCTCTCAATTTATTCTAAGTTCATCCATTCAGTGATATTAGTTTCATTTTTTTTCATATTCACCTCGTTGAATTTAAGATTAAGACATAAAAAGTGGAAAAACCAAGATATTTGTTTATGATTTTATTATCAAATTTATTCTCCAGTTTTTATAGACTTAAATGAATTATTAGAAAAATGAATTAATAAATATGATTTTAGCTTCGAACGAGGCAGATAAAAATTGCCTTTTTTTGCATGGCCACCTCACTATTATGTAAATTACATATAACTTATTTAAAATTAGAATATAAAAACCACGAAAACCAAGATATTTCGAAAACTAGGTATAGGACATTATTATCAAAAGTTGAAAGTTTTTGGAGGAGCTAAAAGATGACAGAAAATATACAGGGTGTTCCATTTAAAAAAGTGAGATTTTTTAATATGAATGTAACTGGATCTAGAAAAAAAACACCCTGTAACCTATTTTTTAATGTTTTATAGTAGATGTAATTATTTAACTTTTACTTAACCCAAGATAAAAGATATAAAACCTGGAATCAAAATTTAAGTAATAATTTTGACAATATACTGACGCTTGCAAATGCCCAATTTTTCTTAAAAATCGAATTATCTTTAAAACTACTAGCTTTTCGGATATTAACCCTATAATACACGTAGAATTCAAAAATGCATTCAAATACAGGGAGTTCTATTTAAAAAAATGTACCATTTTGGCGCCCTACTTTGTGGGCGCACCCTGTATAATTCCAAATATTTTTAAAATGTGGAGAATATTCAACCTTATCATAATACATAAGCACTCTATTGAAAAATCTTATCTTCAAGGCATTAAGTTAGTCCGCGCAATCGTTGACTCACCCTGTACACATAAATAGTGCGTTTTATGACCTTTCGGGGAGTACTAATGAATTCATGGGAAATGCGCCTTAGGGCGAAAACCATTTTTCATTTTTTTTAGCTGCCATGACCACAAGCCGTGTGCAACTAAAACAAATCCTTAAAACTTTGTACTTAAGGATCAAACGCCGATTTGGGCCAATGGTCGATAAATATGGCAAAAACGCAGTGAAAAGGCCAAATTCAATAACACTGACACAATAGCTACCATTCTCGGGGCTACTACCTTGTAATAACCAATAAACGTTTAAACAAATATAGAAAACGAGCCCATGGGTATGGCTATAGCATGTGCAAAACCAAATTTTGAACCTGGTGTTAGTTTTGCTTTTATTTAAAGTGTATATGTATGAAATTTAATTGCTTCCATAAATAAGAAGTCGGCACTGCGCATGTGCAAAACCAACTGGACTTACATTCGCTTTTATTTTAAGTGGCGATGTATTAAATCTCATTTAAATGCTTTCATAGATAAGAAAGTTTTGCAATTTGGTTTATAAATGGTCGAGATGCAAAAAGGGCACTGTGAATGTTGATCGATTAGGCTCAACTTTTGGAATTGCATTATATATAGCTAAAACCGAGGCTAAAACTATGTGCATATTGAATTTCATGCAATTCGGTTCATAACTAACGTAGATGTCAAAAGGGCCTTCTTTATTTTTTGGGCTACATTACCCATTGACGAACTCCGATCTACAAATTTGATAAAGAATCCACCTGAAAAATTTCATCGTGATCCGTGTATTCGCAATCGAGATATTTTGCTAACGGGCAGACGGACAGACATTGCAAAATCTTCGCTAAGAGCTCGTTAATAACCGAGGAGGCAGTCGAGAAGCGACCTCGCAATGCAAAACCAAAAATCAAAACTCCCGCCAAAACTAACCGAAACCCATGGCACATGATCATCGAGTAGCAAACCTTTCTAGTGAGAGGTCCTAAGTTGTGTTGTGAAACGAGCTGCTCGAGGATGTGTGTGGGTGTGTCGCTCGGAGGATCGATTACGCCAACATAAATACGACACAAGTAATGGGGGAGAGTAAAATTCAATTAAATACGTTGATATCAAAAACAAATCCAAATTGTTCTCTTATAATTACACGGGAGTAGCTCTAGGGACTTCATTGATTGGAGGAGAGCTACTGAAAACCTTTCAGGAAATGTACTCACATACTTTGTTACTTCTTTTCCAATTTGCATTTTACCATTTCATTATAATAGTTTTCAATCTGCACTACACCATTGGAGAATGATATTTCCCTCATAATCATGAGTTTATACCGATATATTATTGTACCACGATCTTTTATGGAAATGAATGTATTTATTTAAGCTGTTATGTAACGCAGCCTGACTGTCACACCAAGATCACACGGTCGTAGAATACACATATAGGTAGAGGTCACACGTCCGCCTTTGACTAGGACAACTTGTCTCATTGTAATAAAGAGCTTCGAGATCCAACAGATAACAGTTTGTATTCCAACAACATAAATATTTGGGAAAAATAATCACATTTGTCTTTTATGCACAATGAGATGGCGGAGAAATACCACTGCACCACCGACTCATCGCACAAGCCGATCACAAAAATCGTACTTAAATTTTGAAGTCACCTTATTACGAATTGTTAAAATATCAAATTCCACCCCAGGTAAATACGTAATTAAACCTCCATCTAACAAATTCAAAATAGAATATTGGTTAAGCTTCCATAAACATTAATTCAATTGCACAACTTGCAATCCTTAATTTACGGGAGCTATAAAATTCCTCCGTCTCTACATAATGAAAACGTCTTGCACGTGCAATTTACATCAAATAACAAATCTGCCCCTAAATACGGCCCTTACCCTAACTGAGCACAAAGTATTGCGTAATTTTACATAAAACCCCGCCAATTCAAATTTATAATATTAAACACTTACCACTTACCACTTGCCAGTTGCACCGTAAAAATTAAGCATCCCTTAAAGTTAAGCATAACTTAAATACTATAGCAACGATTGTCTCACTAATCGTTGCCATAGATTTTAAGTTCGACTTAACTTTAAGCAAGGCTTAATTTTGTTAGTGCAACTGGGCATTTTAGTGACACAATCACCCCGATCCTTGCAATGACAAATTTCACAAAGAAAAGATGAAGAAAACATTACCCCAAATTGCGCCGACTAATAAATCGTCTCGCACCTTTCTTTTTTTCGATCGACCAATAGCGAGACGTCGTCATTGAGCAATTTGAATTGTGCACTTCCCGCTAAAAACATCTCCAGTGGTGTAGCATATGTGTCTTTCGCCTTTAATGAAACGCATAAAAGCGGCAACGATTCAAATTGCCAGGCTACCAGATATGTATGTAACATCACAACAGACACAAAAAATCGGTTATTGGACAGTTTGTGTGCTCGACGCGTTCTGGTAATATGATGAATGCGAATACCCATTTTGTCATTGCACCTCTAAAAAAACATTATGCGGGCCACTCTGTAATTGGGCGTAAGCCTGTTGAAGGCCTAGAACAAGAGAGGGATAATAAATAAATAAATAAATAAAAGGTCCAGAACGCATTTTCGGATACATTGAACACGTTTCAGCCACATTTTTCGGCCACTGTAATCTATTGTTCTAATTAAAATAAGAAAGTGAAATCTACTTGACTTTTGGGGGGGGGGGGTTCCTTTTTAGAGATATAGATAGCCGGCATTTCTGGTGGTACAACCCTGTATATTACTGCATTTGGGTTATGAATCCGGAGGTTGGGTGTTCGAACCTGGGTTGAGGTAAATTTTTCATCTGTGGCGGAGATGGAAATTACCTTAGACCAGTTCCGAGCATTCTACCGGCTACTCCGAATTAGGTTTTCCTGCAGTTTTCCTAATTCGTAAGGTAAATACCGGAGTAGTATAGACCAACTAAAGATCTTCGGCAGATGCACCTCTAAATAGCATTATGCGGGTCACTCTGTAATTGCGCAAGAGAGAGAGTGATAATAAATAAATAAATATTCCACGTACCAAAGGTTCAGTATAAAATCCTTCTCCCTTTCTTCTTCCCAATTTTCTGAGTACATCCACTATTTTAAACGCGTGCTAAATTAGTTGTGGTGGTTAGAATCCTGGAGACACAAGAATATGCCGATCGACTGCAGAAGAAAGAGCTTTTCCTGTTACGATACCGCTAATAATACAGGAGGCAAAATTCTGAAAATAGGACTTCATGTAGCAAGTGATGTGTTGTGCGAGGGTTTTGAATATGAGTGGTGATCAAAGTGTATATTTCAATTATGAGACTTTTATACGATTCTTCGATTGCTTAGAGGAACTAATGGAAGCATCGATATAAATTAAAACCGTCGATATAAATTAAATAATTTGAACACTTCAAAACGATACGCGTGCGACATGCAGGTGTGGAATTGTGTTTAAGTTTGAATTTCCTAAATATCCCTTTTCAGCTGCGCGGTCTCCACGACAATGTTATAAACAGAGTGTACGATAGAAACAGCCTGTATGCGAATAGTCAGGATTTACACATCGTCGTCTGTAGTGACGAATCTAAATCAAATATAATTGTATGATCTAGTTTGTAAATATTCTAACTGCATATTAGAACTGGCCTAGAAACGAATAGTTGAGGATGATGGTAGAAAATAGAGCTCCTAATATGCAATTAAAAAATGCACACGTTTCGAAATATTAATCGACTTGCTCATTTGCAAAACGATTTAAGGTTGATCTATTTAAGGAGTAACGTATAGTGGTCTAGTTTATTATCGTTTGCAGTACGTAAAGGACAAAAATATGAAAGAACAAACTACTGACACTAGTTTAATACTCTGCGTAGGTACTAGGTATATTTTTACACGAACATAGAAAAAATAACTTCTTTAATTACACATTGTTTGACTTACATACACTGTCAGCTGTGATACATTGCTCCGTTGATAAATATGAGTTGATAACACGCAGTATTATTTCCAGAAATTCAAAAATTCAAATCTCCCGCACAAATTCAAACTTACCGCTACAAAATGACCGACATCCGGAAATTCAAAAATTCAAATCTCCCGCACAAATGCAAATTTACCGCCAAATTCAAATCTTCATAAATTCAAATTAACCGCCACGTCATAAAAAGTGGAGGGGATGACCAATTGATTTCTTCTGACTAGTACCCAGAGCAAAAAACTTAGAAGGGAAACGTAAACGGGAACAACTGAGTACAAATATAATTAGTTTGGAGAACATTCAATAGATGGCGCATATTTAGCGTGCTTGTTAAAGTTACTAAATCTAGTGACTTTAGTACGTGTCGCCATTATGACAGTTGAATTTTGAATTTTGATTGACAGCTTATTGTGCTTTAAGTATAATTACTATTCATTATTACAATGAATTATGCATATACAAATCGAAAACGTAAATGTTGTGTGACAAATTGTGAAGACGTTTCCCAAAAATGGAGCCCGAAGTTTTTATAGAATTGGTTTAGAATATAATGTGGAAGAAATTTACACAAAAGTTTTTGGTTTGTGAACGTCATTTTTCTGGTTGCGCTTTAGAACCTGGAACACGAAGAGGTTTAAAGCGTGTGGCAGTTCGCACATTATATTTAGCAGGTAACACTAATTGAATTGTAATAAATTGCTACATATTTTGTTTTTAGAACGATCTTGAGAGCATCATAAAATGTAGAGTTCCATGAAGTTGATCTTGTATCTTGTATATCCATATTAAATTAAATATAACTCCTTGATTGGATTAATTGGAGTTGTTACTTATAAAGTGGTCTGTACTCTTTGAAGCCCCTGACTGTTGAGGTGCATCGGCATTAAACTGAATTTATCTGGATCCCTAACAAACAAAATTGGACTTCACTGGCTGGATTCATTTACCTTTTAGGTTTCAGCTAGTCAAATCCAATGTTATTGTTACAGATCCGGAGAAATGCAGTATAATGCGGACGTAGCTTACATTTTAATATTTAAATTTGGCGCCATTCACGCAAAAGCTGCTGAGAACATACACGAGATGGCGCGTCATTTTTACATTACATTAGAGTTTCCATTCTAAGTTTGTTGTTCTATGGACTAGTATAATGCTGCTAATGATTAGCAGAAAACTAATGATGTTTCATAGCCTTGTATAAACTCTCAGTCCTTAAAAAATTTTGTATAGCAAAGGGAAATTTGAAACACATAGCACATAGGTAGTATTATCATAGTGTACAGATTCTATTCTTTACATTTACACTATGGTATTACATCACCCGAATCAGACGAGCGCTGGAGGAGTATAACCAGGAAGCTATTCATTAATATATCTAGAAAGGAAGTTGTTTATGAGACGATTACAGAGTTTAATTAACAATTGCGAAAAACACTTCGAAACGACTCACTTTCAGAACTGACTGACGCCCCGCGCGCCGCACTTTATTGCTTTTTGGAACTAACAAAAAAGTTATTCCATCAAATGAAATTTTCAATTACATTTAACAAAGCGGGAATTAAATCCATCGATTTTCGCCGCACGGCGTCCACTATTTCCAGCCTTTTTTTTCTTCTTTAACCCCCTTGCATAATATACTATTACGAGAGAATTGCAAATAAAACTGATAAAATTGAAATTGACATTCGCATCAAAAACTGAATAGTTCCGTTAATTACTTACACCTCGTGCAACTTTGTTAGGGGGTGCGTGCACGTACAGTTAAAATTTTCCGCCCGTAATTAAGTCTCAAATTTTCTCGTACTAGCCGCCGTTTAATGGGGGGGAATACGGAAGGGAAAATGTAAAACTGTGCTAATTTAATTGTGTCAAATTATATTCGCCATTCGCTCAATTTACTCGCGGTTCAAATATATATTTAGTAGTCGCGCGCGTTATAAACTGTTATGCTATGGTTTGATGGCTTTAGATGAACAATTTTTTGTTGGGGTATATCGGTGTCAATGTCAGTTTTGCCGCTGCGAATCGGTGGCGATAACATAATTTGCGCTATGGTTCTTAACATCGTCATCCTTAGGCGTGCACGGTAATAATAAATCAGCCGCTTGTTAATGTTATTAGCAAAAGTTTTTGCGGTAAAATACTTCTATAAATAATTAGTTTACACTGTGGGGAAATGGGCCTTTGTTTTTCACGCCGTACTTTGTTACGCCATATTTACAATGTTTACCGCTTCTTTTTATAAAGTGCTACATTTTCGTTATGGCATACTTAATGGCGCGCTTAGAAATCTTCACGAACTTATACAAGAAAAGAAATATCAAAGGGAAAATATAAATTAGTAATTCGGTGTTCATGCCTTTGAAAGTGTGCTATGCCTTTCGGCAATAATCAGGTTTAATTATTCCGTTTTCGGGCGTAATAAATTATTAGGGTGCGATGTTTGCAAGAACTAACGACTGTATCTCCTCCTCCATTAATACCTTACGTTTTTTTTCTACAATAAATCAGGTACGAAACTCATTGGCTAGTTTTCTAGTAAAATTTAGTGCAAGACGAAGGTGAACGGATACTAACTGCCAAATAAAAATATTAAAAAATCAAAAAAGAATTTCATTTTTTAAATGGAACACCTTGTATATTTTGATCTATCATATGATATCAAAAAATTCTCTTCAAAAATATGGCAAACTGGGGATGACATAGAAAGAACACACTACAGATGATATAAAAATCAAGGGATCCAAAAAAATTCAAAAAACATTTAAAAAAAGTAAAAAATGTTTCATTTTTTAAATGTAACACGTTCTATATTTTAATCTAAAAAGGTAACATAAATTTTTTTTCCAAAATATGACATGGTATTATTAAAAAATCAAGTGATTCAAAAAGTCCAATCCTCAAGTGGTTCGTCAATCACCATTATATCCCCAAAGAATCACTGTTTGGTGTGGATTATGGTACGGTGGCATCATTGGCCCGTACTTTTTCAAAAACGATGACGGCTGTGCGGTTACTGTCAATGGCGAGCGCTATCGGGACATGTTGACCGAATTTTTATTTCCCCAAATTGATGATATGATATGTTTCAACAGGACACCGCAACATGCCACACAGCGAACGCTACAATGGACTTATTGCGTCAACAGTTTGGTGAATCGTTGATTTCTCAAAATGGCCCCCACAATTGGCCGCCAAGATCATGCGATTTAACACCATTGGACTTCTTTTTGTGGGGCTATGTGAAGTCAAAGGTTTATGCGAATAAACCCAAAACTCTTGACGAGCTCGAGGCCAACATTCGAGCGACCATAGCTGCCATTCCACCCGATATGATCCACCGAGTCATCGAAAATTGGTCCGATCGGATGAGCCAGTGCAAAAAGAGCCGCGGTGGCCATTTGAACGATATTTTGTTTAAATCATAAATGGCATCTAATAAAACCAATCAAACCTAAATTTGACCAAATTGACTGTGTTTTATTTCAATTTAAAATCCAATCGCTCTTATTGGTAAACCCGTTATTTAGTAGTAATCTCGGAGAAAGTAAAGGGTTTCATTTTCGATTTACGGTTTTTGTCGTGGTTTGAAACAAATTTGGTCACATGTGCTTTTACTAGTCCAGTGAATTTTGTTAAGTTTAGGCAAGCCGAGTGGTATACGTAGTTAGTAAAATAAAAATACTAAAATGAAACTGGTACATTTTGTGTTGAATGGACATTTTAGATTGAGACTTGAAAACCTTTGATGCTCGGTATAGGGAAATGCGGTATCAAACGACTTAGATTTTCATGTAGATTTCCAAAATGCAATAAAATACAGGGCGTTCTTAAAATAAGAAAGTTGCAATCGACATGCGGTAGAACCGAAAGTGAAACGATCATGATAATAGTTTCCTTCGGTAGGTTATAAAAAACAATGTTGGTATGAACATTTTCAGATTCAAATTATTAATGAAAGCTTGAACACTTTTAAGTAACGGTTTGCATGAAACAGCCCGTATAACAAATTATAACAATATAAATGTTACTATTAGCGTCATTCAATTTATTGTAGTTATATATTCCAAAGCAAATGTGGGTGCATTTTATCTATATGAACACATAATTAAAATTATAATGCTTTCACGAAAAATGTACGTACAACGTACATATAATGGACATAAATATTTAACGCACATAGTACGTACTGAGATGTTGTACGTCAAATGTACGTCTATTTTTAGTACATGGACGAACTTACCTAAAATGGACAAAAAATGTACGTCCAATGGACGAAGTATATATAGCTATATGGGAGTTCGTGAAATAATAAAATGTTGAAATAATTCTTCGATTTACGATTTAAAAATATTCTTGAATTTTCACAGTACCCACACAGTAAAATTAATATTCGAGATACGTCACTGTCACTGTTTTCTTGTTGCATATTTACCAGTTTTTTTTTAAATATTTTGAACTCTAGCGGGTTTTTGGTTTGCTATATTAATCAGGTTACTATGTCGAAAGATACACCTCGTATACAGGGTGTTACATATAAGTATGTAAAAAATGGGTGGTAGAGGAGATCAAGACAAGCATTTTTTCCAAATAAACTGAGGGCCCAACGTCCAACTCCTAAAAAAGTGGTGAAATTTGCATTTCTTCTTTAATGTTTTTCTCAGCAACCATTAGAGTTAGAAAGACTCATGGGACGTTTTTAAATACGTTTTCGGGCGTGCGCTTTCTGATTTTGCAAAAAAATTTCCAAAATTCCTACCACGAAAGGGTGCGAAAAACAGTTCTGATTTCGATGAAATTTGGTATCTGGAGATTTTTGAACATGAAAATCACGAAACTGAAATTAGTTTTTGAAAATTTGAAAAAAATTCTACTGCAATTATTGGTCAGGCAAGGAAAATGGGGAGAATTCCACGAAATTCGTTGTATACATACTTGATGAGTTAAGGAACAAAATTGTCGAACAGTTTTTCAAAGTCACTTTTCAAACAAAAGTTATTATGTGGTAAGTTATAAATTATTATTACAAGTTTCGTGATGTTCATGTTCAAAAACTCCCAGATTCCAAATTTCGTCGAAACCAGAATTGTTTTTCGCACACTCCATTTAGGGGTGCGCTCTTTCGTGGTAGAAATTTTGGAAAAAGAAAATGTCAAAATCGGAAACGGCACACCCGAAAACCTATCAAAAACGTGCCATCAGTCTTTCTAACTCTTATGGTTGCTGAGAAAAAAATTAAAGAAGACATGCAAATTTTATCACGTTCTTGGGGGTGGCTCCCAACCGAAACAAGTTGGACCCTCGGTTCATTTCGAAAAAGTGCTTGTTTTCATCCTCTCTACCACCCAATTTTTTTTACATACTTATATGTAACACCCTGTATATCTAGAGGGCCTGGGGACCGGTTTTTCTCAAACATAACACACCTTTTTGGAATCATACAGATTGTGAAAAAGGTTTTTGATTTTACTCCCCCGGGGTCACCAATTTTGTGTACTTGTAACAAGATTTCTTATGGACAAATAATTGGATGTGGTGGTACTCGCGGTACGATTCAATGGTTCCATTTGGAGTGCGTCGGGCTTAGATCGGTTCCTAAGGGTGAATGGTAGACCACGTAAGGTTCTTCCAATAGTCGACTCCTTAGAGAATACGATGGATTGTCAATAGAGGTGTCAATCTCACGCAATCCCAAGCACTTTATTATCAAGGACCAAAATAACCTCGCATGTTAAAATAAATCTCAAAGATCTCCTGGATCTGTAAGAATCTCAGAATTTCACCTAACTCTTCAATTAAGAAATTTTCGTAGGAATTCAATGATCATCCGGTCCATCCAAGACGGTCCTACCAGTGCCGTCGAAGTCAAATCGAGTCAAGAATTTAATCAAATCTGCCAAACGTGTTAAAGATCATGTTAGAGGACTGGTTGAAGGATTTGCTCAATATTGCAGGGCAATCATTAGCTGAAGCTGCAGCTGAGGGTGAGGATAAAACTGGGGTTAACACCAATCTTGGAAAGAAAATCGAGGCGAAACTTTCGGACAAGGATATCCGTGGGGCATACAACTAGTGACTTCTGACGATACAATTGCTCCAACTGATGCGGAACATCCCTGCTTGAAAAGCACCCATCTCAGCCGAATCCAACTAATTACCCTGATGATCCAACTTTACAGACTGGGATTCATTTTGAGACCAAAGAATTAATCGGGCCGTGAACTGTTCCTCTTGGATCTGCAGGTGGCTAGGAAAGCCTTCGGCCACAAATACTTATGGACCTGATTTCTTTTAACACAGGGGAAAAATTCACGGATTCCCTTCTCATATTTACAAATATTATGATATCCGGCCAAGTTCCGAAAGAAGTCCGTCCAGTCATGTTCGGGGGGTCTCTGACAGCTCTGAGGAGAAAATCATGAGAAATTTGACCCATTGCAATCGAGAATTTGTGGAGACGCCTTCTGTCAAAAATGGTTATCTTCTAACTGACTTCTCCTCTCATTTGTAGGCCAGATTACTCTGTGATTCAACAATCAGGCTGAAAAAAAACAGGCACTCGGGGCCAGAATAACACATACCACGCAAGCAAGTGATCGATAGACAATCAATTAAAGCAAATCTCAATTCTAAAGTGTCAACAATCCAAAATCTCGGAAAGTAAATGCAATGAGAACTATTTTACCTTATATCATTGGATTGCTAATGAAACAACGAATCTTCAGAGGGCAGGCTCATCTAGAAATGACGGGAATATAATATTTTGTCGAGATGTTTGTGCTCCAGGATGGAACGTTTCTCAGCGCTCATTGGACGATTTTCAAATGGATATATCTTGAAAAACTAATCCAATGACAGTATCATTTAACTTCACTATCGCATAGAGCACATTTTCAACGTTCATTTCATCTAAGTTTGATTACATAATGACGGGTAATATAAATCAGACTTTAATGCGTAATTAATCCTTTGCAGAATTTATTTTGAACACACATTGAAAAGATCTCTTTCTCGTCCATCTTAGAAATAGTTTCGACAGTTAAGTCATCCAAACGAATTTTTAAAAATAACGGGGTGGGAAGTTACGAAAAATCATTAATATTTTAAAGTTCTTGTTACGCCTCTGGAATACAGCACGGCACTGGTCACCAGAAATATTTTAGAAATATGGCGACGGTAATTGTGTATTTGTTCCCACATTTTTTCCAATATCTTTTATGGTAAAGTTATATGTTACACCCTGTATATCTGCAATGGTAGGCGCTTTTTATCTTCGGGAATGGGATTCTTTATTTTGGGACTCGTCATTCGAGTCTCGCTGTTCGGCGATAATATGCAACGGCAGTTGCTTTTCTAAGTTGATATCGTTGATCTTGTTACTGTATTCGGACACCTCGGCTAGCTTTGTGAAAATTTTCTTTGCCTAAAGCAAACTTTTTTGTCTGGCGGCCCACTAAAATTATTAAACAAAATTCGCGACACCCCTAGTATTATTATTTTTTTTACTTTTTTACAGTTAGTAAAGAGATGATGGATCAGAAGTCTTTACAAAAAAATAATTCTAAACACAAAAGCATTTAAAACTAGTTGTCAGGTAAACCCCTGACTTGACTTTCCGACTTCTTTTAATAGTTCTTGCAATTACCTTTGGCCATAGTATAACATTTAGAAAATGCCCTCTAACGCCTTTATTTTGAACCCGACGCAAAAAGTGTAGAAGCCTTTTTTGTAGACCTCATCAAGATACATCTTTTTTGTAATTGCCATTTTTCACTCTGATGCTTACTTTTAGAGAAAAATGAAATTTAGAAAAATTTCAACTCAAAACTTCTCAAAAACAACGGAACTCACAAAAAAATTGTAATGAACTTCTTCGTAGTTTTTTAAGCCATGTTGGCCAGTGTATGCCAAAAAAATTAAAAAAAATTTTTTCAAGCCGTTATGAATGACCTTGAAGGTGGTTACGGATCAAAACCAAAATATGACGTTTTCGATTCCCCATACCACCCTATATGCACCCCAAACATAAGTTATAAGATTGAGAAAGTCTGATGTAATGCAATACCAGTATATGATTGATTAATGAATTATGAACCGTTGAAATAAATAAAACGAATATTCATTTTTTATAATTATTTTAATTCCTTTTTTAATTTATGTAATTTTAAGCTTATTAAGTAAATATTTAAAAATTCGCGGCACCCTTACGAAGTGCTTGCGGCACCCCACTTTGATAACCACTGGCCTAAAGGAAAAAAAAGAGAAACTTGAGATGGTGTAAACTCATTAGTAAATGAAACATCACGTCAGTCGGACACTAAATGATGTAAACAATGGCACCTTAAATTCTTGTTTTTTTTGCATGTTTTGGTTTACGTAGATGGGAATTCCTTTTGCTAAGATTTAAAATTAAGTTATGACCTTAACTTTGACCTATTACTTAAAATTGTAGATGACCAGTATAATGAATAATAAATACATTTGAATATGTACATATAAATTTATAAAACAAAAATAAAAACAATGCGACCCATGACACTTGTCCACCAAGTTTGATCTCATTCGTTGGAACCGGTTTGGATGATGAAGATTTCCAGGACAGAATAGAATAGAATTCAATTAAAACAAATCTTTTTGACCACTTTTATGGAACACCCTGTATATAATTTTCTTTTTGTTACAAGGGTTCTTTACCACAAGTTGTTATTTAATACTTTTTAGCTCATTTTCCAAAAGTCGGTCTGTCTGTATGTACCAGTACTAGTCCTCTAGTTTAAGCGGTGTAGCACAGCCCCGAAGCCAGAACGACAAAGGATTTTTTAGACTGGTCACTTCCTTCGCGAGTTATTACTGATTCTGTGCGAGGAAAATGCGCTTTCGTCGGTCGCGAGTGACCACGTGTAGGTATACTAGTTTCTCTAATCTCCACGAGTTGGGTGCTATCGTCGTTGTTTCTTTTTATCTGTGCAAAACCTTTATGCAGAACTTTTGGTTTTGGTACTATGTATTTTTGGTCAGCTTTTGGATTGCACGTGTGATTGTGCAAAAAGCATTTAACTAATTGATATTTTTTGTTACAGTATGGAAAATTGTAAACGCGACGAAGGGCTAATCTGGAGACCAGATTCAGGGGAGGGCTGCAATGTGCAAGCGGCGCTGCGGCCCATCAAGACACATTCCATCAAAGGGGCCATCACCCGTTTGCCCTAAAACCACAGCAACGAGCGATAACGAAACGACACCCCCAGACCTCCGTGTCCGCGTCATCTTCAACCTTAAACAGTTCGATCGGAGACGACAGATCGATCGGCTTTCGATCCAACCTTGGCTATCGTCCATCCGCTGGAAGCTTAGACAAGCGAAACCCGTTAAACTCTGTAATTTTGTCAAAGCGACAAACGAACAGCAATCAAAGCTTAGCGGCCAAAACAGTTCCCATCGCGTTTTCCGCACCCCCCGCACCACCAAGACAACGACTGTCTTCGTTGGGTTACATCCAAGAGCAATACAGTCCGACGTTAAGGAAGAAATCGTCCGTGCGACCGTCGGATGTGGAACAGATCGCGCGAACATTCGCAAGGCACCCAGCTTTGGAACAGCTGAGCCCAGAAAGATCACGTAGTATCACACCGATCAATGCTTCATTGTCCAAGAGGGTGCAGTTCCTGAACGATCACAATTCAACTCCACAACCCGCACCGCGGCAAAAGTTTGGAGTAACCGGCCTACTGAAGAAGTTTAAAATCTTCGACAAAACTACCCCCAAAACCGCGCCGAAAGACGAACCGCTTCTGGTCCACCCCGACCATTTCGAACGAAACCCACCGCGCGTGTTACCCAACGAGCGTGAGGTAATACCTCCGAACTTCAGTGCGCGACGCGAAGACCTGCTGAATCGTATCCGCGAACCCGCCGCACCGACGCCGCCGCCGTTCGTCTCGCGCGTTAAATCCGAAGAGTTTGTGCGAAATGAACATTTTTTAGACGACACCCGGCCACCCAAAGACCTTACGCGAAAAGTAGTCCAGATTTAACTTAAGTTTTTGATCAGCACAAAATTTTTTGAGTTCGACAACGTAGTTCGGAAAATTCGTAAACGTTCGAGCGAGTCGCCGTGCTCTTCACCTTGTTGCTGGTGCTCGATCTGCAAATGGATTTCGGTTTATCCGGGCATCACGTCGTGCCGTCCCACGGTCGAGTCCGGTACGTTAATGACGTGGACGGACCCGGCGCCGCCTATAACAGCTTCAAGAAGAGGTTTTTGCAAAAAACGCACAGGTGAGTTTTTGTTTTATTTCGGGTTGAGGCGATAGGAAACGCGTTTGGCTTGTATCGTCATTGATTGATAAGGAGGTAATTTTTGATGTTACAAGCTCGTTATATTTACATTAGTCGATATAATTACGTGACCTTAGGGAGATAATGCAGCTTTGTACAATGTAACCAATTAAACATTCTGCTGTATTGCTCCATTTATTTAGCCGTATCTGCAGTTATCTACTTAGGATTACATGCTCATTTTTGGGCAGCTTATGGGAACTTGTAATCTTCTCCATCTTCTCTAAGACAGTCTAATCATAACTTTTTACCACCCGAACGTCAGTAGTTGGGGGTAAAAAATAACCCCCCCCACTTTTTGACGGAAATACACGTTTTGAAGCACCAGAAATCCGAATCAAACAAAATCTCGGTGATGCCGATGGCTTTGCCTGTTTGTACTCTCATTTCCGACTTAACGGCTGAACTGATTGGAACCAAATTTGGTACACATATTCTTAGACATAAAAAAGCAGAATCGCCCATGCGCAGGTGTGCTAGGTACAGCAAATTTTTAGCGTATTTTCCTCAAAGTGAAAAATCGCTATTGGCTGCACTTTGACGTCCGCCCGTCTGTCCGTCACACGTACTCCTTCTAAACCACTGAACCGATTTTGGCGATTTAGGACTCATTTGAAAGGGCTTGGTCCAAGAATTCCGTGCATACCCATACTTTTTGGTTTTGCGCATGCGCAGTATCAAAAATTTGGTTTAACGCATTATGAAGATATTTAAATGAAACTTTATATATGTAAACACTACGAATATAAGTAAAATTAACGAAATTTTTAAAATGTTTTGCGCATGCGCAATGCCAACTTCCTTATTTACTGAAGCATTTAAATGAAATTTAATACATAGGCACTTGGAATACAAGCAAATCTAACACCATTTTAAAATTTGGTTTTGCGCATGCGCAATGGCAACTTTCTTATTTATGAAAGCAGTTAAACGAAATATCATATGTAGGCACCTTGAATGAAACTAAAACTAATGCCCATTTCAAAATTTGTTAATATTTGTATATGCGCTCCACTATTTTTCATTAAACTGTATAGACTGCGACCATAGGCGGCTCATTTGAAAGAGAATGGGGTAAGGATCTCGTGCCTACCGGTATTTTTTCCTGGTCCTAGCATTAATATTATTAGGAGGAAAATACGCTCTCGTCATTTATGTTTGCATACTGACTTTTTAAACTTGTTTTTTATTGTTAGCACATCTC
This sequence comes from Photinus pyralis, assembly GCF_008802855.1. Classification (NCBI taxonomy): domain Eukaryota; kingdom Metazoa; phylum Arthropoda; class Insecta; order Coleoptera; family Lampyridae; genus Photinus; species Photinus pyralis. The sequence continues at coordinate 25,861,540 of NW_022170819.1, read as the reverse complement.
TGGATTGTTGACCGTACTGGAATGAAGAGGACCAGATCCGAAATTATCCCCAAGTTTCTCTCAAGTTCTCCTCAAATTACTTTCACTTTCACTCAGAAAATTGGAGATTCTTCACCAAATGTGTGACCAATGAAACCTCAATAAGCTGGACCATCCCAAACAAAAGCGACGGGTATTAAGAATCTGATTTATCTTAAGAATGTAAAGGGTCGAAAGAATCGAAAGAGTTCCATACAAAGGAAGAGTCCTAAAAATTCGCTGGATCTGAAGAAGCTAGATAAAATGTGAAGAATCTCAAGACTCGCTATCCAAAGAGAAAGAATTTGCAACACGAAAGTCTGATATACAGGGTGAGTTTTTTATCATTTTAAGCATTAGGATCTCGGAAACCGTAAGACATAGAGATTCGGTTAAATGAGGAAAGAGTTGTAGTTTTAAGAGCTTATTCAAGATATGCTTTTGTTTTTTTTTAATTCACAGTTTACTAGATATGAGCGAAAAACAGATTTAGTGTTTTTTCATTTAACTGTTGTAGAATCGTTAGTATTAGAAATACAGAAATATGCAAAGAACAAAAATTGTAAATTTTTTTCCGCTTAATAAGATACATTTATTAATATTTATTCTTCTTTTATAATTTTCGAGTTATAACGCAAACTTACATTTTTTTAAATGGTAATCATAGTTGGCTGTGGCAGTTTTTTTCTGTTTACAATGATATAAGGTTCATTGTACTTACTTTGACCAGAGACTTGTACTTTGACAAATAAACATGATACAGAACGGTTTGTATTAAGAGTAGTAAAAACAGATTTTGCCATGGGAAACATTTTTGTTCTCTTAATTACTGTCTATTATAATATTTAACTTGCAGTTAGTTGTACGGCGGGGCACCGTTGTGTTGAAACCAGCGTAAATTACGTCGTGTTTCCAAATCTAACCCATCCTACATATCTTGAAATTCATTTGGTAGAAAATGAAGATAACATTGGCCTGTCCAATTTTCGTTGTAAATGAAAGGTACCTATCTCACTAGGCATTGTTTTCCAGGGCCAACTCTGTTTACTTTATTTATTAAAGTACATTTAGCAAGCCTTATATCGTTATAAAGAGAAAAATGTGTCTATGATTACCATTAAAAAAATTAAAGTTTGTATTATAACTCAAAAATTGTAAGATCTAAAAATAAATTAGTATGTTCATCATGTTAAGCATTAAAATGTCTAAAACTTTTATTCGTGTCATTTTGCTGTATTTCTAAAAATAACTATTCTACAACAGTTAAATGAAAAATTACTAAATCTGTTTTTCGCTCATAAGTATCTAGTAAACTGTGGATTTTTTTGAAAAAACAAAAGCATATCTTAAATAAGCTCTTAAAACGACAACTCTTTCCTCAATTAACCGAATCCGTATGTCTTATGGTTTCCAAGATCCCAATGCTTAAAATGAAAAAAATCACTCACCCTGTATATGAATCATTTGAAGAATCTGGTAGATTCCCTCCAAGCATCCGAAGAAGTCGAAGTGAAGAATTAAAAGATTAAAAAAAAATTGCGTTAACCGAATTCGAAGGAATAGAATCGAAAAATATTTTAACAATAGGAGAAAGGAACTCGACAAGGATCGGAAGGATCTTGTAGATTGGAAAGATTTGAACAAATCGATAAATCTCGAAGAAACGGAAGAATCAAGAAAATTCAAAGAATTTGAAAATTGGAACGAAGAAACCCGTGGATATTAAGAAACATTTGATGAAAGAAATCTGAAGAATCGAAAGGATTTGAAGGACAAGTCTGGTGAATTTGAAGAAACTGGAAAATCGAAGAAATCTAGAAGAATTTAGAAATTCACACAGTGAAGAATGACCAATAGATATTAATGGAAGGGTCTGAAGAAAGTCTAAAGAATTTCAGAAGTGGAGGGGATTTGAAGAATTTAAAGAAGCGGAACAAATTCAAAGAATATTGGGGACTTGATGAATCTAAATAATTTAAACTGAACGATTCGATTGAAACAGTCTTAAGAATATGATAAATTTGAATACTCTGGAGAAACTGTAATCTTAGGAAGAATTTGCAAACGAAATAATACAAAGAACCTGTAACAAAGACAAACACTAACAATAACAAACCGCCATAGAATTTTAAAATATCGTTTTTTTAGATATTTTTGTTTCGGTTTTTATTATATTTCAAAGAACCCACCTTTCCAGACACGGACTCTGGTATATCTGAATATTTGAAGGCTAATAACAAAGAATGGCACTCGTCTGTATCTCGGAAAGTAACAAAGATAGAGCTTTAGGATACAATATTGTTACAACAAGAGAAAATTATGAATATTTTTTTAGCTTCATACAACTACCGCTACGGTATTAGTGTAAAAATAAAAAAATTTGGAATCAAAGTGCTTATGTGTGTATTTTTGTCTATCTTGCATAATACGAAGAGAGGAGGAGGGTTCTATTTCGTAATCCAGTAACTCCTGCTATTGGCTGTATTCGTAGCGGTCAGATAATGACATATTGATGCTGTCAGAAACATAAATTGCCATTTTCTCCAAAAAATTATTTTTAATGTTGACTACTTTTCTCGACCTGTTTTGAATGGGAGTAAAATTATCTCATTCATCACGCATTACGTTCGGGTAACGCCGTGCGAGTCGAAGGTTTCGAAATTACCTAATATACACGTATTTAATTATACGTATAATAAATAATAAAAAATTAAGTGTTGCAAATTCTTCCTCTTTGGAGAGCGAGTCTTGAGATTTTTCACATTTTAACTAGCTTCTTCAGATCCAGCTAATTTTTAGGGCTCTTCTTTATTTGTATGGAACTCTTCTGATTCTTCGACCCTTTACATTCTTAAGATAAATCAGATTCTCAATACCTTTTGTTTTTGTTTGGGACGGTCCAGTTTATTGAAGTTTCACCTTGGTCACACATTTGGTAAAGAATCTCCAATTTTCTGAGTGAAAGTGAAAGTAATTTGAGGAGAACTTGAGTGAAACTTGAGAAGAACTGCGGACCTTGTCCTCTTCATTCCAATACGGTCAACAATCCAGAGATGTGCTAACAATAAAAAAAAACAAGTTTAAAAAGTCATTATGCAAACATAAATGACGAGAGCGTATTTTCCTCCTAATAATATTATAGTACGGAGGCTAGGGGAGCCAACCTTGCATTTTATTCTGCTGGGTCGAGCTTTTGCACACGTGAAGTACATACCCAGAGATAACTTTTAAGAAGTGTTGCCAAGTGTACCCCTGTGACTGGGCTCGTGCATGGGGTTGCCTAACTTTAAGGGGCAATTTTCTCGAAATCCCGTGTTTCAAGGCGTAGATTCTCCAAACCTTGCCAATTGAGTCCACTATGGAGCTCATTTGATGTGGTATGCATGGACATATGAATTCCATACCAGCGCGGGCGCCCTCGAACACTCCTGATCCTGCTCCGGTATGAGGTCGAGAAGTGGCTGATCATGTACAAACAACGTCCTTTTGACGTTTTTGGGTTGTCGTGGTTGACATTTCAGAGTTGTGCAATCCGGAATTTCTAGACCGCGTGCCAAGCGATTTATTTTCAATATAATATATACAGGGTGGCAATTGAAAACTTATCACCCCCCATGTCTTAGTAAAAAAACCAGATATTTTAAAAAATCAGAATCCGTTTCGGTAATTCGGAGGGGGAATCACAATGACATAGTTGGCGACGCACCCCCTCCAATTCTCTGCGCCCCAGCCACCCCAAATTTTAAATCTTAAATAGTGACCCCCCATGTATGATACGTCGTTGGAAAGCTCTGAAAAATGCTTTCCAACCATACCAAATAGCATTACATTTAGGACATTTAGGTTAGTAATTATCGTGCAAATCAAAAATTAACTTTTTTTTTAAATATCTTGTTTATTTACTAAGTTTTCAAATTACCACCCTGTATAATATGTTTATAATAAATTTTTAATATATAGGAGTATATAATATATTTATAGGTTCGACGTTTAACTTTTGCTCCTTTTAAACTTTAAATTGTTTGTACTACCTATGTAGCTGTATTTAGTTTTACAGTTGCCTTTTTCAATGATTCTTTACTGTAAGTAGGTTTATCTATTTAGTTACTTAATTACCTGTTTCACTTTTTAGGTTAAAGTTCGGCTTCACCGCTCAATCTTATTACAGTTTCAATGTGTCGTTTACTGGAATCACCTCTGTTTGGTGTTTTCCAGCTTCAATCCCCAATTGTTTAGGGTTTTTACCGAGGTTTTTACCAACTTTTAGTTTTTAGACGTAAGTTTATACTGCATTAAATGTGGTTTAACGCTCAGTTTTAGGTCCGACTTATCTGTTCAGCTATTAACTTATAAACTTTTACACCAACTTTTACATCGATGACTATTTAAGCAGTTACTCTTTAATTTTAACCTCCCGCTTTTCGAGGGTTTTTGTTTGTATGTAGGCATTTCGTTCACCCCACGATATTGTAAGGTAATTTATATATACTCTCCTCAAATCGTTAATTCTATCTTGTAGATTACACCTGATGATGACGTAAGTCGAAACATGTAGTGCCCCCCCCCCCCTTACATTCAATTATAAATTACATGGGAACGCTTTTGAGTCTATTTATCTGTTTAACTTCTTACGGGTAGTACATGGACGAGGTGAATATTTGAAGCTCCGAAAATGAGTCCTCCACATAAAGAAAACACCCTTTATATACCGAATTAAATTTTCGCTTACACCACCTCCATTTAGAATTACGCCATGCAATGAGGTGACAACATTTGGTCGGAAAAATTCGGAAAAATCGCGAAAACTCAGACACCCGCCTTTCGTTTTTCAAAAAAAAAACAGTAGGCTTCCAGATCTCCGTGAGGGCTAACTACCTACCAAAATTCAACTCTGATACTATCAAAATTGACACCTGTATCGTGATGACAAGAAAGCGTTACACACATACACCCTTACATACGCGCACACATACATACAGACATTTTAAAAAAATCTCATTTTCGCTGTCCAGAGACCCCGTCCGGAACTTCTATGGCGGAAAAAATTTTTTTATTTTTTTTTTTTGCTCACTAGAGGGAACTTAAGCGCCTATACGTTTTCGCTTTGCGAAAATGTGGTGGCGCTTGTAACAATGAACCACGCGACAATGCAAAAAAATACTCACGTTCTGGCACAAACACACTGAAGTAAAATGCTGAACTCAACTGGCAAGATTTGGAGGCTCTACGCCCTGAAACACGGGATTTCCGGAAAATTGCCCTTTAAAGTTAAGCAACCCTGTACACGAGCCCAGTCACAGGGGTACACTTGGCAACACTTCTTAAAAGTTATCCCTGGGTATGTACTTCATGTGTGCAAAATCTCGACCCAGCAGAATAAAATGCAAGGTTGCCGTTGATTTCGTCCCCTAACCTCCGTACTATTAATGCTAGGACCAGGAAACAATACCGGTAGGCACGAGATCCTTACCCCATTCTCTTTCAAATGAGCCGCCTATCGTCGAAATCTATACACTTTAATGAAAAATAGTGTAGCGTATACAAATACATACAAATTTTGAAATGGGCATTAGTTTTATTTTTATTCGAATTGTCTACTTATGGAACTTAATATAAATGCTTTCGTAAATAGCATTGCGCATTGTCTACATTAGAAATTTTATTGAATACCTTCATAAATAATACAGCATGCGTTAACAGTAATTTTGAAACCGGTATTAGTTTTAGTTTCATTCACATATGATATTTCGTTTAACCGCTTTAATAAATAAGAAAGTTGCCATTGCGCATGCGCAAAACCAAATTTTAAAACTGGTGTTAGATTTGCTTGTATTCTAAGTGCCTATGTATTAAATTTCATTTAAATGCTTCAGTAAATAAGGAAGTTGGCATTGCGCATGCGCAAAACAACATTTTGAAAATGTCGTTAATTTTACTTATATTCGTAGTGTTTACATATAAAGTTTCATTTAAATATCTTCATAAATAAAAAAGTTGGCATCGCACATGCGTTAAACCAAATATTTTTGATACTGCGCGCATGCGCATGCAAAACCAAAAAATATGGGTATGCACGGAATCCTTGGACCAAGCCCTTTCAAATGAGTCCTAAATCGCCAAAATCGGTTCAGTCGTTTAGAAGGAGTACGTGTGACAGACGGACGGACGTCAAAGTGCAGCCAATAGCGATTTTTCACTTTGAGGAAAATACGCTAAAAATTTGCTGTACCTAGCACACCTGCGCATGGGCGATTCTGCTTTTTTTGTCTAAGAATATGTGTACCAAATTTGGTTCCAATCGCTCAGCCGTTAAGTCGGAAATGAGAGTAGAGACAGGCAAAGCCATCGACATCATCGAGATTTTGTTTGATTCGGATTTCTGGTGCTTCAAAACTTGTATTTCCTTCATTAATTTGATTTCAAACGCGGAATGCGCATAAGCACAGTAGAGGCGTGAATTGTCATAGAGAAAAGGATCAAGACATCTAGTTTCTACTTCTGAAAAATGTTAGCATTCGGATACTGGAATAGAGCAGATGGGTGACATTAACCACAAGTTGTGTAATTACACTTACGTAACGTATTGTTATTATTGAAACGATTGTCGAATAATTAATTTCGCTACGATTGCCAGCGTTTATATACACACGAGATAACAATTAAAACCCATTTAAAATAGGGCGCTTACCCAAGGACTATTATAATTATTTTGATCAATACCAAATCGTAATTGCATAATTTTCTACATGAATAATCATTGTAACGTTTAGAAATAATGTACGGGAGGAAACCTCGGGCTTTAAAATGCTAAAAGCTGTTTGCTATTGTATCTTGAATAACTATGACTAAAGTAAACGTATAGTTAATGCAAATATTTACGTTTGGGGTAAATAAGGTTATGTACGTCAACATCGGGCACAAACTTAAATTTGAATTTGATTAATTTACATTGCGATCGTAAGTCGGTGAGCGAATACACAAATGAGCATATCGTCTTCATATTTCTCGTCATTTACACAATTATCGTCGATTAATTAGTGTTCGCGCCATTGCTTATTAAAATGGCATGTCTGCTTTATTTCATTTTCGCGATAATTGCGTTGTAATTAGTTATGCACTGGAGCTTTGTGTGTTAAACAAACTAATTACCCGCAATTGACGCTGAGTTTTGTATTATTAAACGCCTAAGTTAAGAGCGCACAGTCTAGGAACAATATCAGAAATGGATTTCACTGAATGGGAACTGAAACCGTTACTGTGCAAAATCAGATTATTTCTACGTTATGCAATAGCAGGAAGGGGGCACTGTAATGGCAAAAATGTTTATCAGAAACAGGTCGGTTAAACGAAACTGATTCTGTTAACAGGCCTGTTAAACAGAAACAGCTATTTTCACTAATATCAGATCTGTTCCATAAAAACAGCTTTGTTCAGTAGCAATGCATCATTTGGAAACTCTATATTTTTGTGCTGTAGCCATGCCTGTAGCTTTGCTTAAAGTTCAGGAAGAATTTGGCAAGTCTTCCAGTAAGCTACTGTGATAACTAGCATTTTCCATAATATTCACCGATGATTCTTCTAAATTTGGTAGCAAATGGTCTTCGATCTACTTAAGAAAACTGCCCTTGTTCATTTCTCCATGGTAGTCTGAATCATTTTATGAAGCAAACATTAAAGATGTTCCAACTGGCATTTGAATAATTGTAAAGTTGGTCCATCTGATTTCATCGACTCAAATACCGTTTTGAATAGGTCCAAGCCTGAGTCAAAGTGCTTTTGAGGTAGCAATACATCATCCGTATAAACTATAACGTTTCCATATCGACTTGACTGATTGTCCTCTGGAATATAGCTGGAGCATTACGCAATCCGAAAGGGGCACGTATATACTCGTAGTGCCCATCTAAGCTTGTAAACGTAAGGAATGGAACTTTAACTTTTAAAGAAAGCGTTCGGGGAGTAGTCAAGCGTGACCGTTGATTGGGGAAATATGTAGAAACGTGCGGTTTAGAAGCATTTGTTAATTATATTCAGTGTGAACTCACTATAATTAATAACGTGGAGCTTAACCCGAGTTCGGTTATGAGACGAAAGCAAAAAAAGTGAAAAAATTATGTTGTTCTTACGCAATAATGCATATTTAACTTGTAAGGAAAGCGGTCGGGGAGTAGTTAAGCATGACCGTTGATATGAGAAAAATGTAGAAACGTGCAGTTCAGCATTTGTTTATATTAAGTGCGAACTCGCTATTGGAATACTTCACTACAAAGAAAATTCTTTTCAATTAAAATTAATTAATTGAATTAGAGATATAGTATTTGCAAGTAGCTATAATCCTATTTAAATCCGTGTGTGGGTATATGAATAAATGCAACAGATGGGACGATGGTCAGGGACAGACTTAATAAATTAAAGTTAGGAATTACAGATTTGTTTATGTGCTTTATTATAAAAATCCGCGCGAAACTATGCGTTTGGCGGTAATATATAATTGGAAATGGAATTAAGTTTGCTAATTACACAAGCTACTAGTAAATTATATTAACTTAGTTGAAGTGATTAATTAATTAATTCCCTTTATTCTCCCCTTATAATCGATTCATATTTTAATTTTATCAGTTCATGAATATGCATTAAAGTGTTTCAAAGAAGGTTGCACTGGTTGAGGTTGGTTTTAATGTTTACTATGGCTACGCCTATTATAACTGTCAGTGGGGCTATAGAGCCTCCAACTTGGTTTTGTAAACCACTGTCCATTTCAATCCCTAATACCAGTCCGCGTTCTCGTAGTTAGGAGGTGCTGAGTACTGTCATTTAAGCGTTCGCTCGTTAGACCGAAATTAAAAGGGGCACAGTCAACGAAAAAGATGTATTGCATATGCTCTCCTCCCGGCTCCACACTTATCGGGAAACGTAAAATGGCCTATAAAACCAATATATTATTTTTATTATTAAAATCTGGCCCAAAAGATGGAGAGTCGGTTGAATTCGTTACGGTTCGGTACGCTCCGTTCGGGTAGGTGTAGAAGTGGTGTAGCTTCGAACTATCGAAGTTTATTTACTGCACTCCTAATTAGTAAACCCGCACTAATTTATCTGTTCCTTAGGCGAATCTGCCGGTTGCTTCTAGTAAAGAACAACGCTTGACTATTGTAAATTGTACCATTGAATAAAGAATCCCTTTATTCAATGATGGTACATTACAATTTTTTGTAAAGATACGTGAATCAATGTCTTTTCGCCATATTTCATTTTGTTAAGTCGCTAATCCGATTAGAATCGAATGGAGGAACGTTTTAGATAATAATCATATCATTTTCACTCTGTCGTATTACGACTACTGAACCTATTGCTCTAATTGCATTATCCCGCCGCGTTAAATGTTTAATATTTCGCTCCCTGCCATTTTCCTCTTGCGACGAGACAAACGCGCCCTTAAAAGTAACTTTAGAAATGGAAATGAGGAATTTAAATTATGGATTGTGAAAATTTGTTGGGAATGCTTTCAGAAGTTACGCGCGTTAGCGATGATACGTAAATTTCGCCATTAAAACGCGCAAGTAGTTACCTTTTCTCTAAGCATCTACTCAGCATTTTTCGTGGAAAGCGTAATATAATTTTTTATACTCGTAGACGAATGGCGAGCTATGATGTTGGAGTACCGATATCCAGATATTGTGTATTCGGGAATTGAATAAAATGTTCTATTTTATGTTATTTTCATACATTTTGTGCTTTAGTCATTTTTTGTAATGGAACTCCTACTTTAGAAGGTTATATTAAAAAACATCTCAACCGACTTATACCAAATAAAGCGTGTTCGTAATTTCATAATTTTTGTTCAACTTTGGAAAATATTGCGAAGAAACATGTAGGCGAATGAAGTGTTACGAACAGCGATCTTTATGAACTTATTACAAACAAGTATAAATTGTGCACAACTCTTGTGCAGATAAAGCGCATTTATGTATGTCTGTCGGTCTATCTACCGGTCTGTCTGTCGGTCGGTATGTTTGTCGGTCAGTCGGTCGGTCTGTCTGTCGGTCTGTTCGTCGGCCTGTATGTCGATCTGTCTTTACTCTCATTGGAGGCTATAAACGGCTGAACCGACTGGAACCAAATTTGGTAGACATATTCTTAGACATAAAAGAAAGGGCTTAAAAGCATTCGGGCAGAACTACTAGCGTCCAGAACGTTAGTTGTGTATTCAGGGAACCAATCATGAACCGTTCGGTGACCGAAAGATCCATCGATTCCCGCATAACCAATAGTTTTCCTAGAGGAACGTTCACATTTTATTATTTTTAATGTACGTGCATCCATTCCGTTCCATTAGAGAAAAATTAGCATTCCTTTTTATGCACTTTTCTCTCGTCATATTTAATTTCCTCGTCTCGGAGTGCAACGAAATTGTCTTTTTTAATCAGAACATTCGATTTTGTAACGCAGCAAATCGCGTTTGCTTTATTTTTAATTATATTGTGATCGAGCAAGTACTTACCCCGAAATTTAATTAAAATCGCTATGAATTCTGCAATATTCGAATTTAATGTGGAGGTATTTGGCTGTGTGTCTATCTGTACATATTGTAATTAAGTCAGCAGCAGCGGCGGCGCTTTTCCATAAATAAAATTATGCAATTTGCCTACTATTTTATACATGCTATATCTGCAGTGTCGATACAATTTATGCATAAATGCAAATTTTACTACTGCATCACGATTTCGAGAGACATTCTTACGTATTTCTTTTATTAAGGGATGCTTTATTGCGAAAAGAGAACCATGTCCCTTTATTATATAACGGAGTTATCTCGTTATTTGCTTATGGCGCAGCTACGGGCGTTTTCAGATTTATTCGCTTATTTTTTCGGACGGGTCGCGAAATAAATTCGGTCGTAATGTTTTTGTCCGTGTATAAATCGTTGCTCTGTTAAAAATGAAATTATAATGCAATTGGGCATTTGACGTCGGAGCTCGCGTCGGAGTGATTATCGTTCGATCGACGTGTCATTTTTGGAAGAGTGCACAACTCGTGCGTATTTAATTTTAAGGCGAATTTGTATTCGGCTTTGTCAGCAAAAGCCTACCCAACGTCGATTCCGCGTGGTATAGTTTGGAGCTTTTCAATTTTCTATTCAATACTGAACAGTGCTTTCCGAATCCTTTGTTGCGATTAATATCGAAATAAACAATACCCGTCTCCACTATTTCCGATCAAACCCCTACGGAGAATTGAATGTGTACGGCATTTATAAAGGGTGGATATGCTAGAAGTGTAATAACCTCGTGGTAGTCATACATAGATTAAATTGTTTTTAGCGCATTTTTTAAGAATTAAAAAATATGTGCTATTGTTTGCGTTTTGTCTGTCCGTCGGTCCGTCCGGACCCACTTCTGCCGTTTTGAACTACTTCTAGAGGAATGGTCCTAGAGTCCTGGAATTTTTTGCAGTAGGTAGCCTATACCTTGAAGGTGTGCCAGACGGCCATCAAATTTCGCTGTTCAAAAGGGGAGCTCCCCCACGAATTATTTCGTGAGATACTGTTTTTGAAAGTAAAACGTGCATAACTTATACATACGACAACCAATTAGTCTCAGATTTGGCATACGCATGCCTTTAGTGGTGCCAAGTTAAACTTTAGAAAATGGAGGGGGGGGGGGGGGGACACATGTTCTACCCTTTATGGTATTCTAATGAAAGGTCTCATCGAAATAAATTGGTTTCTACAAACTATAACTTTCTCGTGCGACTATTTTTCGAGATCAGTGAGCGACGGAGCCTGAAGGGGGGGGGGGGGTTAAAAATTAATTTTATTACATTGTATTCTAATTAAAGGTCTCAACGAAAGGAACCATTTTCTACCAACTACTGCCCTTCTTTCTGTCCTCTTATCAAAGTGCGGGGTGGAGGGGGTGGGGGGGGAGTGGAACGAGTTTTATCCTGCATGGTACTCTAATGAGAGGTCTGAACGAAAGGAATTAATTTCTACCAACCATAGCCCTCCCCCTCGACCTCTTATCGTGATCGGGAATATTCCCTTATACCTCAAGAACGGATTGTCGGAAGAGGGTACTCACAAAGGGCGATTGAGACGCCTGCAAGAAATATATCCATTGGCCATGTCAAAACAAAAGCTATTTCGGTTAAAAAATGCGTCTTATCTGCACAAGAGCTGTGCACAATTTTTACTTGTTTTAATCTATGGCATCAAGAAGCATTTCCTGGCCAAACAGGCTTTCTGTTCTGCTCATCGGTTAGCGACGAGGAAATTTATGGCGACTGAAAGCTCTATTGATAGATATAGATTTCCTAATTACGTGGGGATTAGCGAATTATTTCGGGAAAACGTCAAAAGGCATTGGCTTGATGCTGCAGGAACTAGATTTTACAATCGTCCTGACATACTCTCATTTTGGTTAAACTATACTGCAAAATCTTCATTAATTTCGTCGCGGAAACTGCAAAACACATTGCCTTGATTGTAACGGGTAATTTCAAAACCAGAACTGTAATGTCCGATCGTACTAAAATTTTGATTTAAAACAAGTATTTCGGATGGAATATAATGGTAGTGAATCAGTATTTTACATAGTTCTACGTTTTCGCAAAGATCGCCGTTTTTTATTAGGTGGAATGTATGATTGAAAAGTGTAGTGTGTGTTTGGCCGTTGGTAAACACCGTTGGTCGCCGTAGGCATAGAGGGGCGGGTCTACGGGAGAACCTTTGGCTCGCTCGGCATTGGTGTACAAAAAATGCGAGCCATTTTCGTTGTGAGAAGGGCGAGTTCGAGCTATGCCGAGCTCGCCTTCGGCTCGCTCGGCACTAGTATACCCTTCGCATTTTGTGACCGGAATCGTGTATAAACCCCGAAATTCGGGTTGGCGGTTGATTTATGCCGATCTCGCCTTCGGATCGCTCGGCATTGGTTTATAAAGTGCGTGTGTTAAGAGTCGAAAGTCCTAGATCTCCTTACTTCGTTAGGGGAAGGGTAATCGTTTTGAGTCATCCGCCATTTCAGATTCAACCACGTTTGTTTATCAGATATCGGTTTAGTTTATTATATAACCTCACAATATAATGTCTTACACAATGCGAGTCTAACGTATTTTTGTTTTTTAAAGAAAAATCTTGTACTTTCTTGAACTGTGAACCTGGTCTATTTCGGATTCGGCCGTTCTTTATTAGGTTGTATGTATGTATGATTGAAAAAGTGTCTTTGGTCGTTGGTAAACGTCGTTTGCCACCGTGGACGTAGAGAGGCGAGTCCAAGGGAGAGCCCGAGCTATGCCGAACTCGCCTTCGGCTCGCTCGGCATTGGTGTGCAGAAAAGTGTAGTGTTTGTTTGACCGTTGCTAAACGTCGATTGCCACCGTGGACGTAGAGAGGCAAGTCTAAGGAGGGGCTCGAGTTATGCCGAACTCGCCTTCGGCTCGCTCGGCATTGGTGTGCAAAAAAGTGTAGTGTGTGTTTAGCCGTTGGTAAACGTCGCTTGCCACCGTGGACGTAGAGAGAGTCTAAGGGGGGCCCGACCTATGCCGAACTCGCCTGCTCGGCATTGGTGTGTAAAAATGTGTAGTGTGTGTTTAGCCGTTGGTAAACGTCGTTTACCACCGTGGACGTAGAGAGGCCAGTCTAAGGGAGAGCCCGACCTATGCCGAACTCGCCTGCTCGGCATTGGTGTGCAAAAAAAGTGTAGTGTTTGTTTGACCGTTGCTAAACGTCGATTGCCACCGTGGACGTAGAGAGGAGAGTCGGGGGGGGCTCGAGTTATGCCGAACTCGCCTTCGGCTCGCTCGGCATTGGTGTAAAAAAAAATTTAGTGTGTTTAGCCGTTGGTAATCGTCATTTGACATCTGGACGTAGAAAGGCGAGTATAAGGGAGGGCCCGAGCTATGCACGGCACACGGCATTGGTGTGCAAAAGAGTGTAGTATGTGTTTTTGGTATACTTTATGCATATTTGAAGCGCAGGTCTCCGTATTTAACTAGAAAATTAGCGTTAAACCCCGACAACTTATGTAGGTCGTATGTTGCTATATACTTGGCGTTAAAAAGCATCCTCGATAATTTTTACCAATTGCAAAGTACAAGTTAATGCTCTAAAAAGAATTTCAACAACTACTCCCTTTAAATTTTTCATATTTGTATTAATTCTAGTCAAAATAAAGTCCCGACCTAGGACACCCCTTTGTTTATCTTGAAATGGACTCGTCCATTAGTTTGACGCTTCTTTTTTTTTAAATGGCGGAAAATTCTCATTTTAAGGAAAATACGCCTTTTCGTGCCGACAAAAGGCTTCCAACACATGGAAATTCGATGGAAATTTTAGACAGTTTAAGACGTGCCCGCGCCCTATTTAACTCAAAATTGCCAAACATTTATTTGGGTTACAAAATGACAAAACTGAAAGAAGGGCCTCTTTACAGATAATAATAATAATAATATGATTTATTGCCCAACAGAATCAAATTCCAATTATAGGACAATTACTAATCTAAGAAAGCACAATAACTAAATATACTAATATCTTAACCGCTAACCTAATAAAAACCAAATTAAATGATATTAAACTTAAAGATTAAAAATAAGATTAAAAATATTCCATCAATCTTTTAAGATCAGATACTGAGCAAGTGTTAATGTCACACATATTAGCAATTTTGTTAAAGTTGCTTACCATAACAAATATAGGTGATTTACAAAGTAAGTTTGTATTGGCCTTAGCACAATTGAAAGTATATACATTACGAGCCGAAGAACGTGGCACATGAAACCGAATAAGGGAAAGAAGAGATGGACAATCTAGGTTATTGTGTAACAAATTGAAGAGAAAGTTAAGGCTTGACAGAGTTCTGCGAACTTCTAAGGAATGTACCTGAAATCGAGATAACAGTAGTTGATGATCAGTACCAATTGCGGGATAAACTCTGTCCAATTTAAACGATAAAAACTTCAGAAACTTACGCTGCACTGCTTCCAGGGTTGTTTTATGGCAGTCATAGTAAGGATACCAAATAAGAGAACCATACTCTAGTTTGGATCGCACATAAGCAGCATATAGAGATTTGATAGCAAAAATATTGGAAAAATCACGACAATTTCTGATAATAAAGCCAAGCATTTTTAAAGCAGAAGCAATAGTCACCGATATATGTTCCGAAAAGGAAAGTTTAAAATCAAATATAATACCCAAATCCGTGACCGATGTACACCGTTTAAACTGAATATCATTAAATTGATAAGGATGTAAAAGAGGTTGAGATTTTCTTGAAAACGAAACTACTTTGCATTTAGACATGTTTAAGTGAAGGTTGTTTTTTGAACACCATTGACCAAGTTTATTTATTTGTGTTTGGAGGTAAACGCAACCATCATTACTATAAATGGATGTAAAAATCTTTAAATCGTCAGCGAATAATAAGGTGTTACAGGAAAGTAGAGAAGGCAAATCATTTATGAAGATTAAGAACAGTAGGGGACCGAGGTTAGATCCTTGCGGAACTCCTGACGTAACCACAGCAGAGTCAGATATGTAATTCTTGTATTGCACACGTTGTAGTCTACCACTAAGGTATGATTCGAACAGTCGGAGAAGCGAAGTAGAGAAACCAATTTTGTCCAATTTGCTCAGCACCAAGCTGTGATCTACTTTGTCAAATGCTTTGGAGAAGTCAGTATATATATTACATCCACTTGACCCTGATTATCCAATACTTCCGAAGCAAACTGTGTAAAGCAAGACAGATTTGAGATAGTTGAACGATTTTCCATAAAGCCATGCTGATCTGGAGAGATATAATTTCGAATTTGGGGATAGATTCGCGAATATAATATCTTTTCTAGTATTTTGGCAAAGTTAGAAAGTATACTAATTGGTCTGTAATTGCATATTATAGTTGGGTCATCATTTTTAAACACCGGGCAGATGCGAGCTTCCTTCCAACAGTTAGGGAACGTCGAAGTTTTAAGAGAAAGGTTAAATAGTATGAGTAACGGATATATGAAGGCATCTGCAAATTCCTTGACAAGGCAACTGGGGATTTGATCGGGACCTGTAGTCATTTTAGATTTCAATTGAGACATAGAAGACATAATTTCTTCGGTTGATATGCTGGTAATATTAATAATAGGCATATTACTTACATTTGGGGTGCAAGAAGGTACGTGCTCACCCAAGGGAGCATAGACACTGCAAAAATAATCCTTGAATGCGTTTACAATTGACTGAGGTGTATTAAAAGTACAATCATTGAGAAACATTTTACCTGGAATTCTAGAAGTACCCCTTTTACAGATACCACGCATGCAAGCGATCGATCTAGAATTAATTAAAAAAATCTTAATTACTTACAGTTCTAATAAACCAATAATCTACTAGTAGTAAATTTCATTTTGTGACGTCGTAAAATAAATCTCTTAGCACAAGTACCTACTTAAACTTCCTCCTACAAAACTTTTTTAGGCTAACAGGTTAACTGCCAAGAAAACGTGACCGAAAAAGAAGCAAGTAAGGCTAGTTTTTGCGTTATCTTCTCGTATTTAAAGAATCTCCTCTCCTTCACGTTAAAAATTTCTTTCTTTGAAATTTCACAAATTGCCAGCCAATCAAAACCAAGTTTGATTAATGCCAGCTTCGAAATAAACTACGCACCTGCTGTTTTCTTATCGGTGATAACACGTGCTAATCTTGAAGCTAATTACATTTCACCTTATACCTACAAAGGGATAAGGCACGTTCTTATCGTAACGACCAAATAAACCTGTTAATGAAACGCATAAGTACGACCAGATGATTGTTTACAATTAAATAAACAAATTGTTAAAAAATTAACAAATTACAAGGCAATCAATTTAAACACAACTTAAATATTTAAGAATTCTTACGTAATTTGGTTCAATTCGAGGCAATTGGCAGTTTTTTTTGTTACTTTGACACACTTGCGCATGCGCGATTTTGCTTTTCAGTTCTTCCTTTCATGTCTAAGGATATGTGTACCAAATTTGGTTCTAATCGGTTCAGCCGTTTAGTCGGAAATGAGAGTAAAGAGAGACAGACCGG
The DNA here is from genome assembly GCF_008802855.1 of Photinus pyralis. Classification (NCBI taxonomy): domain Eukaryota; kingdom Metazoa; phylum Arthropoda; class Insecta; order Coleoptera; family Lampyridae; genus Photinus; species Photinus pyralis. Next base: position 25,844,460 of record NW_022170819.1, on the reverse strand, counting down.
CAGACCGATCGAGATTTTGTTTGATTCGGATTTGTGGTGCTTTGAAACGTGTTTTTCCATGTGCGAGTGGTAAAAAACGTTGTCCTTCAATTTTAAATAAAAGGAACGAATTGCGTGTTTAATTGATTACCAGCGACCAACTTTCCACTTAAAAAGATTCATATTCCACATAAGGATGACCCATTCATTATTATTATAGGTGGCGAACCAAAACAAAACGTCTGCACGATGTTGGTACACAACAATTTACAATGCTATTTCATGTAGACTTTTAAATGACAAAGTCTCTTCTTAAGAGCGCCTAATGTTATGCAACCAAAATAACTTGTTAAAACAAATAAAGATCTGGCTGTCATATTAGTTAATTTGAATATTTTTGTTATAGTTATTTTGGATGCACAAAATTAGGCGCCCTTCAGAAGAGATTTTATCATTTAAAAGTAGACATAGGGAAAAACAATACACGTAAATCCATTCTTAATAAATAGGACTGTATATAAAAAATCAAAATCTGCCTTCCTAGCCCTCCATAACAATATCACAAATACGGATGTTAATTAATGTAAGTGGTCACCTCGGTGGTCACTTTTTACCACCCACACGTTATTTAGGGGGGAAGTATGAACTATTGCATTTTTTGCATATTTTGGCGGTTTCGCGCATTTAATTGAATTAACTCAATTATTTTTTTGAAATTGGACTTTGATTTATCAATTAATTAATTCTGGCATATGGTAATTTCTACTAAAACGAGCGGCGAAAACTGGAATGAAAAAAAAAGTGAATTTGGTCCTTAACTTATTATAAAAGGAGTGCTGGAAGAACAGTAGAGAATCTTCTTTGATTTTGACGTTCCGTCTGTGTTGTTTGATTAACGCTGAATTTGTTTCGGTTAGGTTTATATAGGCAGTATTGGGAAAAGATAAGGTTTAAATTAAGATAGTTTGTAATTGTTAGGTGTGTTTACGAACCCACTAAATTTAGAGTCTGGTGTAATTTTGGCAAGCCGAGTTTGTGATTTAAAAATCAAAGACGAATCATTCATAGCGTAATCAGTCTTGAATGAGTTTGAACTTTATACGCATAATTCTGACATAAAAAACATGGAATTCCCGTTTTGCCTTTGGTATCAGAAATGGGATTTTTCCAATCAAAAACCGGCGAAATTCTGGACTCTAAACTTAAGATTTCATCTTTTAACTCTGTTTGGGATTTTAATAGTGATCTCGGAAGTTGCATTTGAATTTCTCTAACCTAACTTTAAATTTATTGATTTCGAAATGTCTTTAAACTTGAAATTTCGACTTTGAATACGACAACCTCACTATGTCTCTTCTGCCAATAATTTGTAATCAGATAAAACACAAAAACAAAGCGGAGGGGGAAATGAACAGCACGGAATATAAATTGCTTGAATAAAATTAACGTTTGACACGTTGAGCAACTCGAATACTCAAATTGTAATCAACACTTAATGACAAACAATAATTCAACTAACGTTAGAAAGCAAAAGCAAAATTTTGATCGTCACGGGTTGTTGGGATACATTCGTCGTAACAGCAAAACTTATCGTACATAAACTGGAAACTATCGGTGTTGAAATGGGTCCTTTAACTTATCGAAGCCGTTCAAGGTCAACAGTAATGTCTTCAGGTATGGTAATACTTGCAGTTAGAACAGGTCTTCAAGGTAAATAATTTGTATGTAGGTCAAGAGTAATATATCACGTAACCGGTTTTATAAGTAACAAACACGAAGCAATAATGAATCTTGTACAGCCATAGCTTCTACGTATGCGTTCAGTAGAGAAGGGAACCAATTTAAAGTAGGGAATTTGCATGACCTCTAGCGGCAGAATAATAAACTACCTAAAAAATTTAACCAAAACAAATTTAATGTTAATCGTCAACAACACACACGAAAAAAACAATGTCCCTTTTCAAACACCTTTATAATCTTGGAGTTATGCGAACTTCTTTTTGTTGAACTGTTAATTTCAGGTTCTGATGATCTTTAGTACACTTAATTTAAAAAAACGATGTGGCTCGACAAAACGGCAACTGGTATCGAAGTGACTACTTTTACTCAGAGAAATTTGTACAGTTGTGATGTTGATGACATATTTACGCACATAAAGGCATATTATTCGGGTAGTTGGAATCTGTCAGGTATCTAAACCAATATCATCTGCCATTTTTCATTACGGACGAAATGTCCCGACGCTTTTTTCTCATCCATTTTATTATTTATACGACGTTTAACCGACTCGCGAGCGAAAAGTTTCGAAAGTTTGTTCCGCTGTTGTATCAGTGAAGAGTTCGAGTAGTTAAATATTAAATAAGTGACAAAAATGAATTAAATATTTGTAGAAGGAAAGTTAACTTGTCAATTGGACGTCGCAACTCGGATTTTTCGCCCTTTATTGCGAAACATCTAAATTGATTATAAATATTTGTTGTTGCAGCGCGAGCAATAATGGATCGATCGAGACTACAGGTGTCGCGAGTGGATTGGATAAGGTCGCCGGTGCGAAATTAAATAAGAAATCTAACGAGATAAAGAAAAAGGAAGAGGAACATGATGACTTTAGTGATTTAATGGATTATATGATGTTGGGTAGTGCCGAAAGGGAGAAACATAGAATAGAGGTCGACAGGGAGCACATTGTGATTCAGAGGAGCATGGAGGGAGATTTGGTTCGAGTTGATAACCCTACGATTGCGGAAATAAAAAAAATAAAGATAAGGTAGGTGTTCTTTTGTATTATTAGTAAAATATGTCTTGTATTGGCGTTTTCGTCGAAACCCACGTTTGTTTCGTAGCACTGCGTCTTGTTTCCACATTTTTACTTGGGGAATTATTTTCGATACTGAGCGCTTCCTACTAATGTATTGTAGGGGTAATAAATATCCTCTTGTCGTCTGCTAGCATAAATCAAACGTTTTTCTTTTTGTTTGGAAAATGCGACTTTATACTTTGAACATTAAATCTATTCAAATGTTTTACGAAACACTGCTAATGGATCCTATTCAATGAATAATGCACAGGACGACACCTTAAAATAGATATCAAAAGGTACTAACCGTTTCGGTAAATTGGAGAGGAAACCAATCTGAACGCACAAGTATATTACTACCGGTGACGGGAGCCCGTTAACGCATTTTATTTAATTCGATTTTGCCTAATTTTTCTGGGATTGTTTGTGGGAATGGTTTCTGAGAACAATCCTGCACAATTTTCCAAAGATCATATTTGACGTGGTATGCAAACCGATAATTTAGCAAGAGTCAGTCCACGCGGATGTGATGTGATAGACAGTGATGTGATAGACAGCTCAAAAACAGATCTCATTGGATGCAAAAAACTATTTTATTGGTGGAAAAAGTTGTGCATTGCGAAATGGACGTGAATCAAAAATTAAAGGTAGTGGGAGCTAGCAATTCAGATGAATCCGTGGGGTAATGCGCGTGTAACCGCGAGCGAATTCGGGCACTAATACAGGGTGGTTTCACAGCAGTGGTGACACTCGAGATGAAATCGGTTTTACATTTTCAGATAGAGAAGAAAAGGTACATTCTCCTTGAAAATATTTATGCGAAACTTTCCATATAGCCGTCGGTAAAATTTAACATTATTCAAAATTTAATCATACGAGTCGGTATTTGTAGACCTGTGACTACCCGTTACACAGCGACCCCCTACCACCCCCACAAAATTTCAAAGCGCAACTTATCACTTGTGACGCATGGTTAGAAAGCTGCTAAAAAGTACTTTTGACAGATAACGTAAAAGACTAAATTAGATGACACGTTCATTTTATTTACCAAAACTGTGCATTTTAAGTGATTAATTTAATTAGTATCTAACTAATCTCTTTCGGTAACATTTCTTATTTACACGTTTGCTTTGTATTATATTATAGCTAGCGCAAAAAATAGTGTCAATTTACCCCTGATAACCTGATAACACCACAAAAGATCCTTGAACTTTGATAACCGTAACGATGAAACACGACGCCACAAAAAGACCTTGTTTGATGACCTTGAAAATACAATATAACGCCGATAGCAGGTCATTGACTTTTGACAACCTTAAAAGTGAAATATGACACCACACAAAAATATAGTCAAACTTTGATTAGCTTGAAAATAAAACATGATGATACAAAAAGTGGGGTCTGAAATATCGCACCGAGAAAATGGGGTTATTGAACTTTGATAACCTTGAAAAAGAAATGACACCACAAAATGGAATGATTGACCTTTGGAGGCGAGAAATTCTTTTCTTCTACTTTCTAAGGTCACAAACGTTCCAAGGTCAATACCAGAAGAGCGCTTGGTGGAAGAGGCACGTGTCCTTGTGCCTCACCACGACGTACTTTCCAATGTCACCGCCACGTGGTGGTTCACCCTGACCCACTTTTCAAGGTCACGCCACCGCAGTCACGTTCCCGGTACGAATTTGTAACACTACTACCGTAAACAAACTTTTTTGAAAAATTGTCATTTTGGAGATATATGTAGTATTCTAGAACATTTGCATCCTGTATATTAAACAGGATACGAAGAATCGCATACGATTTTCAGCAGGGAAATTTTTTTGTCACTCGTATTCGGAAACCAGACTTTTGATCCGGTTCATATTTAATAGCACTGATCCTTGAACTCGTAGAAATCGATCGGCGAAGGTTTGACATCGCTGTCTCTTTTCGTTCTCCAGTTAGAAGAGGAACATACGGACAGACGGATAAACCATCACATAAGGGGAATTTTTCTCTTGCTATTTGGTAGTGGCTACATGTTGATGGTTGTAATTTTTTTCTTTACAGGAGACCTTAATAGTTCTTACCTTAATAGTTTTTTATTCTTTTTTCTTTTTTTACATACCGTTTTTGAAGTAGTAGTATCTTAACAGTTGTGATTTGCTTTGGATTTTACAGTCTAAAATTTAAATAGAAAATATAGTCTTCTCTGTCGATCCCCCACAGCTTCGCACTGTTTTTGAGACAAATTTAGACCCTTCTTTCTTTTAAGTGGGATCTTGACGATTGCGATCTTTTTCCCTCTCCACGCTATGAATCCTCTGAATATACAAAACGTAATTTGGATAAATTTATGACAAAAAAACTTTGGAACGTTGTGCTCAGATAAAGCACCAATTTTAAATATCCCATCAAAATCGATATGTTACCTGAATTATATCTTCAAATCAATAAATACTGTGAACTGCAGGGAATCATCGCTGCTTTATTTATGATGCAAACGTTATAGGTTACAATTTAAATAAAATAAACGATTCTATGAAAATTTCGAATCCTAACTGAAAAATCTGTCTTAAATCAAGACACAATTTGAGTGGAAATTTTAATGATAAATTCTATAATTTACCAGCAAAGCCTTACTCGGAAACGAGTGTTCAGAGAATCGCAAACACAATTCAGTTTAATTAATAAGTGTTTTGCAAATAGCTCATCTTGAATAGCAAAAATGCAAGTAAGCGACCCAAGTTCCCAAATAATCAGGGAAAAGTAGGTATAACGACAAAGGACTTTCAATCTTACATCTTTTTCCTATCGATCTTTGTTTTGAACGGTAATTGTTTAATAAATATTAGTGTTAACAACGAACAACATAAGCTCTTTCGCTTTCTTCGTATAGCAAATGAAACGTAAATATAGGTTGGTGTTCAAAATTGTTTCTACACGTTGACCTATTGTTGATGTGTTTGGAAAAGCATCGTGGTACAATATTTACCACTTTTTCCACTAAATGTAACTAATTAAGGCTTTCGTTCAGACAGGGCGATTGCCACGAAGATCTTACATGACAATGAGAAATTATCTATTCACTGTAACGTTTATATTGCAAATTTTTATATACGGTAATTCAAAAACATATATTCAGGTACCATTTCAGTCGGTCACTTGTTGATCACCGTGGGATGGTTTCTTTTATTAGGAAAACTTGCGTGGAGCCGCGAACTTAAGTCAGTAATTAGAAAAATTAAATGCGAACAATGGGGTCAGGCTAATTTACGGTTAAGAAACTATAGCGGTAAATACGAACAATAGTGGAATTTTTAAGCCACAGAGATAATTTATTGTAAGAACTACACTCTATTTATATCACAGAATTGCTTCCTTAATAACCTAGTTCTTGTCAAGAATGTCTTCCTGCTGTTTTGAATCGTTTGCATTTTGTTCCTAGTGTAGTAACGGTTCTCTGTTTGGCGGCATTTCCTTATTTTTACTTCTTAATAATTAACCCTCGCTTATTTTTTTCCTGGTTATTTGTACGTTTTATGGTTCCTAAATTTTGGCGGATGTGGGAATCTGTTCTAAATGAACAAAGAAAAACTTCCATTAAACTTAACCACAAAAATCTTCAAGGTTACCCACTCCACTGGGAACACCCTGTATAGTAAGAAACTTCATCAATGGATTGACACTGATAGTAATATCAATTTAGGCATTGTATGAGAACGAACTGCAGGATCTCGCCAAGTTTAAACAATATCGTAAAATTCTCACCGACGCACGTTACATAAAATGTGTAAATTGCTCGCCTTTCCAGTGAAAACGGTATTAACCGCACAATCACAACGAACTCCTTATCTGACATCTAAATTGGGATTAAAAGTGATGTATCAAGTTCATTGTTGTAGTTTCCGGTGGAAATACTTCGCAATTTACCTTAAGATCGGATTAAATTAAGGGCTGTGAGATAAACTACGTTGATGTGACGTACGGAAATTGAGGTAGGTATCTTCCAGTAACGTTTTCTCCTCGAAATTTTTAGATTATTAAAAGGGCTGCGAGTAATTTTCTAGATAGATTTATACAAGCTTCAAACTAGAAATAGTCAATTCTACTCCACTTTAAAATATGTGTAAACATTTGCGCGAGCTTCAGGTAGGAATTTCGGGAAAATTTTTGCAAAATAAGAGAAGGCGTACACAAAGAGTTAGGAAAATATATTAATACTGTCCTCCTCTCTATTATAGTTGTTGAGACAAAATTTAAAAAGTAAGGCAAATTTTGGGAGTTTCGACGTATATCTAATAAAATTAATGCATAATGAGGACTTTTGTCGTTTTGATAAGTCCCATTTTGCTAACGAACTCCTTCGATCAATAGACCTAAGCTTTCTCGCGTTATCGTGCTAATAGTCCGTGACATAGAAACAGATAAACACCTGACAGGTCATGTGGAAGACACAAAAATCTTTTAGGGATTTATGCGAAATCTTTTCGGTTCGCTAGTGAATTTGTCCATATACTTTCCGAACTGGATTTTCCGTAAACGAAATCGTTCGGGTGCTTTCGTGAAGTTGGACGTGATTTTTTGAAACCGGATTTTCAAGGACGGGGAGACAGTGGCCGCAATCTATCGGGTATCAAATGAACGAATCGCGACGAATTGCAGAGAAAATTGGATCCTCAATATTCGCTCCTGTAAAATTCGTTCCTGGTAGAGTCCCCCTCTGAATATTTACTTCTGTAAAATTGATCTCTAAAAAGTTTTCTTGGGGATATTCGCCCCCCGGGTACTCGTTCCTCTACAATTATTCGTCATACGAAGTTTTGCTTCCGGAAATTTTGCCCTTGCAAAATCACCCTTGGAATTGGCTCTGAAAAAACCTCTTCGAATATTAGACTCCGCAAAATCCACATCTGTAACATTCACCTCTGTAAATTCTGTTCAATATTCTCCTTCTTGGTATTGTATCCTTCCGTAAAATTTGTTCTAAAAATCGACTTTGGAATATTCGCAAAAATTCTGTCACCGGAATATTCACCTTTTAAAAAATTTTCTTCCTTACGGTACCGTGAAATTCTCCACTGTTACATTCGATCAATTGCCACAAGATGTTCCTAGTGAAGTCTGCGACCGTCTATGATGTGTCTCAATGGTAGCCGGAGGTCGGGCGTTTGAACCTGGGCTGAGGTAAGAATTTTTGATCTGTGACAGAGATGGGAATTTCCTGAGATCGGTTCCGAGCATTCGGCCGGCTACTCCGAATTAGGTATTCCTGCAGGTGTACAAGCATTATGCTGGTTACTATAAAATAAATAAATAAAAAATAAATAAATAAACAAATAAAATTCGTCCTCGAAATGTATGGCACCATAAACTTTACCCTTAAAAAACGCCTTTGAAATATTCGCCTTTGAAATTCCCATCTCTGTCACAGATAAAAAATTCTTACCTAAACCCAGGTTCGAACACCCGACGTCCGGCTACCATTGAGACACATTCATAGACGCTCGCAGACTTCACTAGCGACATCTTGTAGCAATTAATCGAATGTAACAGTGGAGAATTTCACGGCCTTGAAAATGTTTATTTACTTCTGACCGTATTCATAAGACGCTTTTTATGGGGAAAGTTTACAGGGAGCGAAAAAGGACAAATACTTTCCGTGAGAAAGTAGCAGGATTGAATATAATAGTGACAGATTTTATGGGGATGGCGTATTCAGGAAGCACATCAACACAGTTTCTTTTCCGAATTGTTCGTTTTTTGAAGTTTTGCTTCTGGAAACATTGTCCCTAAAAAACGCGCATTTGGAATATTTCGTTCTGAATGCTCAACCCTGTAAAATGCGCCATTGGAAGATCCACACCTATAAATCCTTTCGCATACTTCCGTAAAGAAAATTCGTTTCCGTGTTGTTTTTTGCCTCCAAAAATTTGCTACTAATCGACTTTGGAATATTTGTCTGTTGAACCTGCACCAGTTTTGTACTGTATCTATTCTTGGAAAAAAATGTGTCAACGGAATATTCCCCCCTGCTCCAAACTTTGTTCAAGTAGTTGTTTATTAAATACGTGATTTATTCATTTACAATTAAATAATAATGTAACGTGATTTATAAATTCGGGTTCGATTTATATCAATATTTATTAAACAGAACTAAAGCACTATAAAATCCGTACAATTTATGTCGATTATTTATATCACTCACACTTCGCAATTTATATTTCCGCGCTCGATGTTTACGTACTCGTTCGGTAGTAGACCGCCGCGATGTTCGGTCCGCAACCATTTATACACGCAAGCAATGTAAGTCCAGTACATTCTCGAATACTCCTACACAATCACGCTATCGCGCGCGTAGAAAATTCCAGAGCGCCAAAGGCGACGTCATGTCTGGAGCATTTCCGTTACAATAATAAGTGTATAACAGTACTTAAATTGATCGAACAACGCGAACTTAATTAATAATCACTTCGGCATCGATGTCAGAACTACCATTAAACACAATTCGATTTGCTTATATTGCAAACGGAAAGTTTCTAGAAAGTTCAACGACATTCTCGAGAATTCCCGATTATCTGCGAAGTCGGCATATCGCATTTCACGGTAAGAACGGCCACATTTTAGTGAAGTCTTTAGTCTACAGTGATTCTTAATTTTAATGGGCCAATTTTAATAAGTTAATATGTTATTTTAGTAGCATGCAATAGAATGTATTCGAATTCTGACCCTGATTCTGTTTTTGTTTCTGATTCTGAGCCTGAGTCTGAGATTGAGTCTGATTCTGATTGCGATTGCGGCTGTGACTGTGATTATACGGTCTCGTAAAATTCCACTGAAATATACATTATTTTTCGACCGAAACATTCGTTCTCGTCTCGCTCACGTGACCTTCAGGAGAAATTTTATCACGGCGCCGTCGTCCACGTTACCTCCTCGCAGTAAATCAAAAAAGGAAGAGAAAACTTGCCCGCAGGTACGTACGCCAATCCGAGTCCTACTCTTCGCCGGACCGCGCTATTCAAAAACTCCGGTTTTTCTCCCCTCCCCCCCCCTGGAGGAGGCGATAGGGCGACTCGCGACCCCTCGTCTCGTAGATATCGTCGAGCTGTACAAGCGCGGAATTTTACGTTTTGCTCTAACTCGAATGGTTTGGCCAGTCGAAGACCTCAAAGTTGGAAAATGCGACAAACCCTCTTTTCGAGAGTGGCGCCGTTTCCAAATTCGAATTAACCCCCGAGTCCTACCGCCGCACGAATACACTCCTCCACATCCCCCGCGATCTCCCGAAAACCCCAAAAGAAAATCCGGTAACGTTTTCGACCTACGAATTTTTTTCTAAAATTGTTGATTTTTTCGCTTCTTATGGCAGCTACCCCGACGTGTGCCGTGTGCCGTTCACGTTTCGTTCAACGTTGCTACGGTCCGCGGTAAAAAAAAGTTATTACTAAAACGGCCACGAAAAAAACTTGGAAAATATTTTTTAGTTTCTGAAATGGCCGCTAGGGGGCGTAATTGCAATCTGGAATCTAAAAAAGTGATGTTTCTGTAAATTCCGCTATATTAACCTAACAAAAAAATGTCCGGTCTTTGAAGACGACCATAATCTGAACCTTTTTTGTTTGATAATTATTCCCGTGTTTCTAAAAATGAAGCGGTGGGGGGTATTCAAAGGTTTTCGTAAAGAACACCCTGTATCTTCGAAACGACTGAGCTGATTTAAACAAACTCGGGTTAGTTCAAAAGAGCTATTCTTCAGTACAAATATTATAACATTTGAAGTTTTGCTAGTTTCACATATCACCGCTTGAGGGCTTTTTTCGATATTCCGACAGAAATGGTTAATTTTCTTAAAAAAAATTAAATGCATTGGTTCGATTTTTTTTTCATGAAAAAGTAACTAAATGATGCCTAAACAAGCTCGCGAAAACAGCATCTCGATATATTGAGATATAATGCAGAGTGGCCCAACGAGAAGTATACAGAGGGCTTTAGGGTATTAAATTTAGAAATTTCGAAAAATGCTCGAACACGTCAACTTTGTATTCGAGGGGGACAACTTTTGGAATACAAATCACGAACCCAAGTCTTCACCCCTCTACGTAGGGAGCTTAACCCCTAAAATTTTAATAGGAATCCTATAGCCAATGGCACATTATTTGAAAGCCAATTTAATCGCGATTACTAATCTGCTTTGCTTTTTAAATTCTATTGATTCGTTTCGGAGATATTCGCATTTGAAATGGTTTTTTCTAAACCAAAACAAATGCGATCTAAGACACCTTGTATTAAAATTTTATGTTGACGCTTCAATTTGTTTGTTAAACTTAAGTGAACCTGTCAGTTCTCCGAAACGAGTCAATAGAATTTAAAAAGCAAAGCAGATTAGTAATCACGATTAAATTGGCTTTCAAATAATGTGCCATTTGGCATAGGATTCCATTTAAAATGTTAGGGGTTAAGGTCCCTACGTGGAGGGGTGAAGACTTGGGTTCGTGATTTGTATTCCAAAAGTTGTCCCCCTCGAATACAAAATTGACGTGTTCGAGGATTTTTCGAAATTTTTAAATTTAATACCCTAAATGCCCTCTGTATACTTCTCGTTGGGCCACTGTATAATATATTGATATATATCGTGATGGTCAGCATTTCAAGCATTTAGGGCGGCATTAAAAGCTTCCCTTTTTAAATCGATCCACCTTAGGACCACAAATTATATAATACAAATAATTCCGGAAAAATGAGCTTAAAAAAATTAAATTTTGAGGGTATAACATTTTCTTTGGCCTAAATTTTAGGTTAGGAATGAGATATGGAGATGGAGTTTTCGCGAGCTTGTTTCGGCGTCATTTAGCTACTTTTTCATGAAAATAAAATAAAACCAACGCATTTAATTTTTTTGAGAAAATTAACCATTTCTGTCGGAACGTCGAAAAAAACCCTCAAGCGGCGATATGTGAAACTAACAAAACTTCAAATATTATAATATTTGTAGCCGAAGAATAACTCTTTTCAATTAACCCAAGTTTGTTAAAATCGGCCCAGCCGTTTCGAAGATACAGGGTGTTCTTTACGGAAACCTTTGAATACAGGAAAAATTGCCAAACAAAAAAGGTTCAGATTATATCGTCGTCTTCAAAGACCGGACTTTTTTTGTTAGGTTAATATAGCGGAATACACAGAAACATCACTTTTTTAGATTCCAGATTGCAGTGACGCCTCCTAGCGGCCATTTCAGAAACTTAAAAATATTTTCCAGGTTTTTCTCGTGGCCGTTTTAGTAATAACTTTTTTTGCCGCAAGCCTCTACGATTGACAGGTTCCCAGATACACTACATCGCATTCTTATTTGACCACCCTGTACAGTCTGATAGAATTAGACACTGTTATATTAAATCCTGAAATTTCATAATCATGATTTACTGCTGAAGTCTCCGCAACATTCGCCCTTGGAACTGTAAACTATGCCCCTAAAAAGCACCATTGGCGTTTCTTGAATATTGGACCTCCTAATCCTCCACTGTATCATTTGCACCTGTGTTTTTTTCCAATATTCTACTACCGAAAATTTGCCACCAAAAGTTCTGTTAGGATACAACTTGCCACCATAATCGCCTTTGGAATATTCGCTAATGGAAAAGTCCCTTTTGAATATTCGCTCAGGGTAAAAACGCCCTTGTCGGAATATGTGCTACCGTAAAATACCCAAAAATTGTAGAATATTCGTTCAAATTCACCACAGAAGCACCCACCCTTGAAACTTTCGCGTTTGCAATAGTCTCCCGTGCAAATTTCGACTAACGGAATATTCACCCCGGAATGTACTAACATCACCCCCATGCTTCTTGAAAATTATTTTCTACATTTAAAAACCCCAACGAAATAGTGTCTATTTTGATCAAATCCGGAATTCATCCTAGGAGAAGAGGCTTGGTCTAAGCTATGATGCCTAATGACTAAATTACAGTAATAAATCTGTGCAATTTAATGGACCAAGTTGGCTCCATAACTTTTAGTTTGAGCATTGACCAAGTAAGGTATAAGGCATCTTGAAGATTTAAAGAGGTGGAGTGATGAACGTACGGATGGGCAGCATAACGGTTTCATAAAGTATCTTTTCCGCCCGTCTGTCCGTCGTCCCTCCTATAGATCAGTTCGTAGACCTGTATCGACTTCATGTTTTTGCTTAGGCGTTCCAGATATGAAACTATCAAAAAATTAACTCTGACATTTTTCACGTTGTTGCCTAAAATTGGTTAAAATTGTTATTTATTCATGAATTTTTTTGACAAAAGATTAAACTCTATTCCTTGATACCTAAGAAGTGATCCATATGCATTTTTGTTGCCCAAAATATTTTTAGTTAAAATCGTTGTTTATGCATCAATCTTCTCGGGAAAAAGATCAAACTTAATTGCTCGATGCGCAAGAAGTAGGTAATGAATGTGTATTTTTGGTCACCAAAATATTTTTGTCATCAACTTCAAAGGTAGTCTGTTCGTCTGCCTACGAGTGGATTGCGCAGGCAATACCCTTTCGGAAATGTTCTTTATTTAAACTCCGAGAGGTATTGGCCGAGTTTCAATGTTCATCTCTAATCTTAACATACTCAATATTTTGGGATTTGGGAGGGAGTGACCATGAGCAGAATTTATTTTGGGAGTTTTTTAACGAATGAAATTTAAAGTTTTAGTAGCGCAGTGTCCTAAGACACTTTTTTAAGTGGAAGGTGGGGGCTAATGACCGGAACTTTCTTAACTGTCCTACGAGCGCAATAAAAAGGGCCGAAATGTGGTGCGGCGCATGGCGAGTGCAATCTCAAAGCCTAAAGTAATTCCTGAATTGAATTCTCTTTAAAAAAAGATTATTGTGGAGGACCCCCGCACCAAAGCTTTATCCGGTTCGAGGTCTATTTGATAATATGGTAGGCATCAGAGAAATGTAATCCACTACGTAATGCAAATTCATATCGAAGAGCGAGGTTTCGATTTTCGATTGAATAAAGTTAAATTAAATTCGAGATCGGCAATATCGCTTGAAAGATGTCGCATAATGCTAATGAAAGGCGCATGATGGAAAAAATATGAAAACCTACCTAATAGTAATATTTTATCAAAGCTCGCCGAGACTCGGCCAGCGCGGGTCCGAATCCGATATTTATTGCAAAATGCCCTTAGTAAATGGTTTCCATTGTAAAACGTACCATACCGGTCGAATTTCATCTCCTTTATGAGCTGATATAAAATCCAAGTAAAACAGGGATGTAAAACTTAACGGGAGTGGTTATATGGATTATGGGGTATCGTAAAGGGAGCGGGATAGGTATAGGTACGAAACGAGACAAGTGTAAAAGGCCATGCATACGAATTGGACATAATTCGGGAATATATTTCCTATATTACCGCACTGTCTTACCTCATGATAACACCAGTACTAAATGGGCATATTTCACTTGCGAAAGCCGATATGATTTCCTACTTGTCAATTTCAATACGAAATAATCGTTTTCGTTATAGGGGTTAGTCGCCATTACCCGTTATATATAACCCATACATTATAAAATCGTTTATTGCTAATGATACCCTTAATAACGTTAACGTTTTTTTTATGGGGGACCGGGCGACATCGGCCTTATTGAGTTTTCGCATTCGATCGCGAAATTAGCACAAATTACGTTAGGCAATTGAATTTTCCAGTTGCGGAATTCTTCAGTTTTTCATCTGAGGTTTGTATAATCGACTAGATGAATCTGCTTGTGATTGCTCTGTGTAACCAATAATCGAATTGTGCTTAAGCTCATTGGGTAACACAAATAAAGCTTTGTATTGAGATTCAAATTTACTTGTTATTGTTACGGTATATGTTAGGGGCAGTTTAGTGTGTTCATTATGAAATGTGGTAAATGAAACAGCATGTTTATTTGCGGAACACAATAGACTATTTTTATGTGGAATTTAAAAAGCACACGAAATCGTTCACAATAGCTACAGTGCAGGGGTTGCGCAAAATTCACCGCTGAAAATTTGCCCCGGCCTTGGAATTTTGTACTAGCCCTCTCGAATTACAACTGATTTATGCTGAGTTTATGCAAGCATCATTAGTTCACTATCATTAAATCATTAAGAAATAACCATTAAAGACAAAGATATGGTTTCGTCGGTTTACTAATGATAATGATCGTATAAATCTCACAATTACTGGAATTGGTAGGGAACTTAGAGGAATGAACATCCACCCGAAATTACAGGAAATTGGAAGTGGGCGATACAAACAAATGGTAAAATGAAAATTGGGGGATAAAACAAACATTTTATTTAACTTTTTGAGAAATACGCTCTCGTAAGACTCAAAGTTGGCATTTTGAGTGTTCTCCCATCAGAATGAGCATCTTTTCCATTTTGTAATAAAAAAGAAAATTTCTATCCCAAGATACACGGGGATGCGACAAATTTCACATTTGGATTTTTGGAACTATACTGATCAAAATGGCGAACAAGTTTCGTCGAGAGCACATGAATTTCTTCTTGTGTGATCAAAAAATCTCATAAAAATAAGATATAGGTCCCTGGGTAATCACCGTTTTTACATTGCAATGATTCAGGAAGCGTACCACAAGTCAACTTTACTTAAAATCGAATGCAACGCATACTTTAATTCTCTTTTGCTATATCGTTACTAAGATAATCACGTGATTAAATTGTTTCTTCCCATTGGAATTCCGTATTGATAATACACGCACTATGAATATTTCGCGTATACCGTAGGGCGTAGTTAATAAAGTCTCTCCCGTGTTTTGTCTTGAAACCACATTCCCATATCGCCGCGATTATACGATTGTTCCTTTTTTTTTAAACGAAACGCTCTATTTACTAAGTGAAATTCTCCAGCGTCGATTATTCACTTTTAATTAATTCTGTTATTGTAGCTATAAACAAGTCCACGATATGAGACTATTAAATTCAAGTGAACGAGATGTACACCTTCACAGAGACTACGCACCTCTTTCAGTTCGCGTGCGCTCAGCTATTAATATCAAACGGATAATGGAACCAACGCAACTTTGGAGTCTGGCGTCTATTTTGAACCAATAGCAAACTATCACCTTTTGTTTGTAATGCCATTTTCGCCTCGTTAAAGGTACGTTTTCTATAAAGCGTCTGACGCGGTGTGGCTTTTACGCATGAAACTGGAGACGGCCGCCGCATACAGGTTAGAACATGCTTCCATTGCTTTCTATTGAGGCGGTGGATTGCGTCAGCCGCAGGCGCCAGACGCTTCATAGGAAACGTACCTTAATAGGGAACCCCGTCGTTAACGAGGTCCGCTACCATGGTAACAACCCACCTGATTTAGATGCGTACGTTTGTCTTAATAACTGGATCGCGCTTAGCACACGTGCAAAAACGGGATAAATACAGTTTCTCAAGAGTAAAATTTGAACAAAAAATTTAAGCTGCCAAGCGGGGCTCCCGTTACAGCGTTTGTCCTCGATGAAACTCGCGCTGGAAAATTATCATGCTTGGAATATTCCCTTAAAGCAAATGTTTTCTCAGGATATTTACCATCTATCAAGAACTCGCCCATGGACAATTCACATTAAACGAACCTCAGTTTTACAACACATTTTCTGGTGGGTAGTTACCCTAGATATGCTTTTAACTCAAGGGGAGTTAATTAATCTGAATTGAGTTTTCGTGAAGAGCGAATCTTTTATGGCGTATCGGGGATTTTTCCGGTGCGAATATTACGGGCAGGATCTAGAATTTTCTTGTAGGCGAATAAAACAGTTCCAATGGAGAAGTGTGGATGGAAAGTTTTCTTAGACCCCTATTCTTGAACCGCTCGAGAAAAATCGGTGAGCGTGTGACTTTCTCATCGGCGACTCATTCGCTCCCCTAATTTTACGAATAAAGATATACAGGAGAAATGAAAGGCAGGTACGCCTTTAGAAAAATTATTAATAAAAAAACTTAGTTTGTCATTTTTAAATCAATCATTTTATGGTTCTTACACTTTAAATTACGAATTTTGTAATTTTCCCTCGTACACATCAGGCAAGTGCTACAAAGAAAAATCCGTATGACATAAAATTTCTGAACTGAAGACTCAGGGGCGTCAATCAACTTCCGAAAATTCCCAATAATTAACTACACACGTTTTTATTAACACCTGATATAATTCTGGAACATGAAAAGAAAAATCTGACATGAAAAACTCTATCCGGGTTGTACAATGGGTTCGACTAAACACACAATTAATTGATTGACAATGACAAAAATTTATTCCAAAACACACGAGACAATTAAAACAAAATCCCTGAAAGAAAGAGACGCCTACAAAGTTTGTTTGGAGATAATACCTCGCGCTTATAAGGTCGATAGTTAAAAATAAAAAAATGTTAAATTATTTACAGTTTTTTATCTAAATAATCTGGTCGTGAATTGTTTGCGATATTCAAGCGTACTTATCAAAGACACAAAAACACTCGCTGACAGCTTCGAGAAACTTCACTTCTTGATAACATCTAATTTGATGACTAAACCTGGTGTGATACGTAGGATGAACAAATTCTCGTGGCTGCTCCGACGGTAGAAAATTTTAACCTTTGATGACAGACAAGCAGACAATCGCTTTGAGTTTGACTACTGCCACTCGACTAACTTCTTCCATAAAACAGAAAACACGCGTTGAACTTCTCACACTTACTTCTACACAAAATTATAATAATGACAAACTACTACTAATCAAATAGGGCGAAACGAGGGGCGGACTATCCGAATAAAACTAGCGTAAAGAAACGTAAACGTACCGTCGCGAACCAGCCTCGTTTTTATGTTGATTCCCGTATTTAAGGGAAAAACACTTCCACTATAAAATAATCTCAGTCACACGTTATATTTGTCTTTATAGGGAATAAAGTTATTATATTATTATTATCTCCTTCGTCAGGATTTTCAAAAAACGCTGCTAATCACAGTTACACTTAATTACTCTAGTGGTAGAGCGTTGAGTTATAAATCCGGAGGTCGGGTGTTCGAACCTGGGTTGAGGTGAATTTTTCATCTGTGGCAGAGATGGAAATTACCTTAGACCAGTTTCGAGCATTCTGCCGGCTACTCCGAATTAGGTTTTCCTGCAGTTTTCCTAATTCGTAACGTAAATACCGGAGTAGTATAGAACAACTTAAGACCTTCTGCAGAGGCACCTCTAAAAAGCATTATGCGGGTCACTCTGTAATTGGGCGCAAGCCTGTTGAGGGCCCAGAACGAGAGAGGGATAATAAATAAATAAATAAAACGTGTCCCCACTTAAACTGATAACGGGCGATCAAAAATGAGTTGTTGTCGAGTCGCCTTTGGAAGTTCAAGTTAAATACGATTTCCCATGTAAACAAAAGTTCCAAAGGTGACTCGACAGCAACTCATTTTTGATCGCACAGTATATAGTGCGTTCGATTTCGATTAATATTTCTTATTTATGTGGCGAGATACGAAAAATATGGTAGATATCTATCTGATCGCATATTCAAACTTCCGGTGTAAACGAAAACCGATGCAATTTTTGTTTTTCACATGCAATAACCATATTTTTTACGATATTTGAAAAGAGCAATCAATTTGCTGTACTACAACATAGAATAAGTATGTATATGGTTGAAATACAAAAACAATAGATAAATTCGTTATTCAATCTTTGGAATATTTATGAAATCTAGCATGCCAGTTAATTATTTGACTAGTGGAATTAAGCCGTGCTGGAAATGAAGCCCATCTTTTATGCGTGGTTTAATTTGCTATATTAATGGATTCAGGGTGTCTGGAGATTGATTTATTGATGAAATTTACTTGCTTAACTACAGGTTTTACCCCAATTACAGTTGAATATTTAATATTTAATTATAGAAATTTATGTTTAAAACTTGCATTTAGAGTAGGAGAGCTTACATATGGAAAGCTTCTCTTTTTAAGGACGTTTAAATCCTGTAACAAAACAGTTGGACTAGTCCTGTTGTGATAAATAAAATTGTGCTTGCCACCGTCCCAAAAAATGTGATCCCGAGTGCAGCAACTCCCTGGCCAATTAGTGGAAGAAAAAGTTATCTGACGGAAAAATCTTAATATATATTTTTGTTAGTTAATGTTCTACATCATTGGCGCTGTAAGGAGGCCAGCCTCATTTTGGTATCAACATCGTCACCTGAAAGAGGACCGTTTTATATTTTATTGTATTTAAGTCAACTTAAATGTCTGAATCTTTAAGAAAACTATCGTAAATTATATAAACAGAACAAAATAATTAGTAAGAAATTTTGAGTTGTACGTTCTTAAAGAGATCAACCTAACGGATTTGAAGCCTTGTATTAGCACCATTTGGAAACCCACTAGAATTCAATTTCTTAGATAACAGAATAAATTAGTGTTTATTTAAAGTTGGTTCGTTCAAATTTGAATACAGAGACTTTTCAATTTTATGGGTCTATTTTGTTTTTAGCAACTGTGTATACAGGGTCGCTGATATGATAAATCTAGAAGCGGGGAAAACATACACGGTATCCAAAAAAAAACGAAACGCGTACTTCTTCGTGATACCTGCATTCTATTATCAGCGATAGGTAATACACGTGCGTTAAATTCTTTCTCCTGATAAAAAACACTTCTTATCGCAAACGACCTGATGTGTCTTACTTTTAACTAAAAAACGCGACCTTTCTTACAGGCAATTTAAATGGATCGGGCGAGGCTAAACAAAGTTATCGCACACACGGACCTTGACCTTGAAAATGTACTGCTGTCACTAGAGATTCTGATCATTGACTTTGGATGACCTCAACCATGTAATTCGACACATCAATAAATGGGAGTCATTCATTTTGTATGCTATTGAAAATGTAATTTAACACCGCAAGAAATGGATTCATTGACCTTGAGAATGTAATTAGAGACAACATATCAATGCGGTCATTGATCTTGGATGATTTCGAAGATGTAATTTTGCACTGCAAAAATCACCATTGACCTTGTATGCCCTTGAAAATGTCATTTGAGACCACCGCCATCGCCGGCACGCGACTTTCACCTTGACCTAATTTGCAAGGTCACCGCACGCGACTTTCACCTTGACCTAAGTTCCAAGATCACAGCCACGTGGCACATCACCGTGGTCTACTTTCCAAGGTCGCAAAAAATGGGGTTAATGACCGCGGACGGCCTTAAAATTAATGGAGGCCAATGCCCTCGGATGACCTTGAAAATTAATGAGGTCAATGACCTCTGATGACATTGAAATTGAAGTCACCGCCCACGTGGCACGCGACTGTCACCCTGACTACTTTCCAAGATCACCACCAGGTGGCGAGTGACCTTGAAGTGTGCCAGGATCGCCCCTGTATAACTACTGACAGACGGATAGACAGGCGGACAGCAATACAAAATTATAAACGATCTAAGGAATCGTTAATCAACCAACTTTGTGATTTTTCGTAAATTACCCACTAGATTTGCACTTAAAAATGGAAGTAATACCACATACAGCGTGCCGCATTGTTACTGCTGGTGCTAAGGCCAATATAATGTCTGCGTGACGGCAATCGTCATTGTCAACAAAAAGAGTTAGGGAGTGGGCGTAGATTACAGAGTGATCTTTTTAATGACAGGTGAATGAGTAATCATTAAGATCTGACTAGCAATTTCCCACATATAATTAAACTTCCCCTTCCCTTACAACTGGCTTCTCTATAACATACCATCGAGCATACCATAGAGTAGAAAATAACGTATAATACTATATTAAAACCCCTGCTGTGGTATTCACATATGCAAACAATAGGATGATATCTACACGAAATTAATAGCGGATAATAAAAAAACAAACAAAGAAAACAACCACCTATAGACACCTACTGTATTATAAATTATTTACTTTCCCTTACAATACACGTCCACATTAATCTTTCACGTGAATTGATTGAATCTTGCAATATGCATACGAATGTAAACAAGTATATGACAAGCAAAAATGTCTATATAATGATTAATGGAGGCTTATTGTTAATTGTACCCCATAAAGGAGGCCATCCGCGGAGAAGTATTCGCGAACTCGCCGAACGAAAATAAACTTCATTAATCAAATTATAATATAAAACTCGTTAAAACTACATTCTTACAAAGTACCCCGAATATTTGAATCAACTTAAATTTCCATTCTAATTACATCATTTCTCAACTATAAAGGGTCGACTTGTCACCGCCGCCGCCGTGAATAAATAATAAATGGTTCACGTGAAAGAGTTTTCGCCCTTACGAACGAAAAATGTATCTGGTAATTATTCTGAAGCAAGTAATCCAACCCCTAAACTAAATATTACATTTCAATAAACATATGACACCGCACGTATCGCTGAAAATTGTGTATTCATGACGGGTGTGCGGCTGTAACCTTCATAACAATACCTCCCAAGGGGGATAACGAATGTTATAAAACTGAGGGTAGATGTTGTGCGGGATATTTTCGGTTCGACCATTAACAGGCGATTAAATCCCGCATCACATACGAGTTGGCGTACAGTTTTCAATCAGTTTGTATCACGTTCTCTTACGGGCGATGTAGATTAAATTCGATTCGCAAAAATAAATTGCAAGATTATCGTGTAATCAATAAGAAATTATTGGTGCAAACAAGTCGCTTTCAATACTTGAAAATAGGCAGCAGTAAGTGATAATAGATCATTAGCTTTGGGAGACCAAAAGGCCAAAATGAAAAAAATCCAGGTTCGTATTTAAAAACATGAAGCTCACGTTGGTATTTAAATACTGCACCGGAAAAGTAAAATCATTTTCTCGCAAAATCAACCATTTACAGATGCAAACATTTAT
This sequence comes from Photinus pyralis, assembly GCF_008802855.1. Lineage (NCBI taxonomy): Eukaryota > Metazoa > Arthropoda > Insecta > Coleoptera > Lampyridae > Photinus > Photinus pyralis. The sequence continues at coordinate 25,822,830 of NW_022170819.1, read as the reverse complement.
ATGACATAAAACAATCAAATACGTTGAAAGAAAAAACAGGCACTCAGTGCCAGCATAACACACCACGCAACCAACGATCGATATATCTTAACGTGTCAATAAATCAAAATCTGCGGTTGCAACGGTGATTTACCAACAAATGACCCACAAACACGAAACATCACTTATCGACTTCAATTATAGTCTCTCTCTAATCTCGAGTTGGGCGACACTGATTTCGTTGTAATGACAGTTATAGTATTGATCCTTTGATGGTGGACAACACTATCTTTAACGGGTAATGAAAACTATATAGAAAACGAAAAACACGCTCCCAGGCACGCTCCCACTCGACATAACGTTCATTTAAATTTTAGATAAACAGTATTACACTACAACTGACTTTTTCCGTAAACTTCATATTTAAACAAGACTGACTGTCTGTTCAAAAAGCCTCGGTAACGATAAAACCGACTGTTTACGTATACTTCCTTCCTCATTAATTTACAAAATGAGTCGCCGTCCGATAACACGTCCTTACGCAGCGATAAGAAAACTTCTTATCTACGATCGGAGAAAAACATGAGATAAATTTTACAAATACTACGCAAATAATTCCTAGCTGAATAAATCTAGTCTTCTAACGCGTAATTTAAATGTACAATTTCCAAAACAACATACGCAAAACAAATCAGACATCAAATAATTAAATAATTCTAATACGACAAAAAATTGATCTAGAATTGCGCTTAATTCCAATTTATCACCAACCAACAAATTCACATACAGGATGTCCCATCGTAATACTAGCAGCCATATATATAATAGTTCAACCCTTAGCCGTTATGAAATTACGATTTTTGTAAACATTTCTTTCTTCTTTAGCTGTTCTGTAAGGCAAAGGTTGCGAATTTTGCGGTGCATCAAATATATTTACGTCCTAGATTGATTGTGGGGGACCTTTTCGATTCGAATCGAAGTTGAGTCACAACAACTTTGCGACTATTCGGATGTTATGTACGAATTGTAAGTTTAGGAAGATATTTCAAATAAGTTTCAACTTTCAACTTTAATTTGAATAGCTCGATAAAAAAGATTAAATTAAACTGGAAAGTTTATACAAGTTCTGAAACGTACTTCAAATATCTTCCTAAACTGAAAACCTCAAATAACCTTATTCGTAAAAATGGTGAGGAACGTTAATTGCTCCTTAAGAACATTTTAGTTATTTTAGTAAACGGTTTTTTTAGAAACTAACCTAATTAGCACAAAGTACGCTGACAGAAGCGGAATTTACATAGGTATTTGCAAGCTTATAGGTAGTTGCGAGGTCGTTTAATTTTGCAAGGTCAACTTGTATGTTGAATGCTTTTGGAAAATTACGAGGTTATAATGATTTCCAAGGTCATTTGATTTTTCAAGGTTACCTTGTTTTTCAAATGCGTTTGGATAAATGAGGCTCCTATTACGTTGTAAAAAATACTTTCTATTTTCTTTCGGAAGCCAGGATCCAGAAGGAGGTAACAGCATGAGGGTGGTCACGTACAAGGGGCAAACGATCCCAAGAAAAGGACCTAATTGAGGACGAATTAAGAAAACAGAGAATAGATGTTGCCTACAGGAAACCAAACTAACAAGTGGGATGGCCGCGGCAGGAAAATATGTCTGGTGGATAGGAGAAGGGAAGGAGACAACCAGCAGAGGCACAGCAATCGTAATCAGAAATCACCGAGGCATTGAGGGTGAAAAATTGAAAGATTGAAGCGAAAGGAACGTGGTCTGAGAGTGGAAAACACATTCAGCAGATCCAAAACGGTGCTGGCAACATGGAGGAGAGGAATCTCTCAGAACAGTAGGATCGGGCCACAAAATGGCTAGGGGGAGAGGAAGCGAACAAGAAGGAAAGGACAAGAAGCAAAGCGGGAGAACTGAATGGTGGGATGTGAGACATCTGAAAGGGAAGAAGAAAAGGAGGACGAGATCAGGAACAAAAACGGGGAAAGGAGACCATCTTGGAACAGGATCGCCGAGATGCTCAAGGATGCAGCGGGGAAAACACTAGGGGGGCGTAATCCGCCTATGTCACCGAACAGGAAACAAGCAATGAACAATCACAGAAGAGCACTGAACAGGTTTGAGGAAAACCCACACAAACCCCAAGCAAATATGGATCTAAGGGAGGCCAGGGAGTAGAAAAACAGAGTGTTTGCATATCATGAGATCAAGGAATTTCCCCAGTTTGTAGAGAACATCGAGAAGCTTAGCCCAATGGAGAGGAATGCGCAAATGTATAAGCACATACAAAAAAACAGGAGGAAACAAGGAGGAACCAAAAAATATGTACCAATGACAGCATGGAAGAAGCCCCTAAAGGAGGAACAAAAAGCACAGGTTCATATATTGGAGGAGAATTACTGGACACTCCCGCCACCCCCCACGATGGAAGAAATGATGGGAATATTAGGAAGACTAAAAAAGGGGGGAAAATGCCGAATTACTACAATACGCATCAGAATGGCCAATAAAGGACCTACATGAATTAATTTAGGAGATATGGACCAGGAACTTGGCCCCGAAGGAATGGGAGCAGACAGTGCAGATGCCTAGAAAGTCACGCATCCAAGACATCAGCATACCAAGCAGCTTTCATAAAAGGCAGATCAACGGACGACCATATATTCACGACCAGGACGATTCTAGACGAACACTGGAGGGCAGGAACCAAAATATGACTTCTAGCAATAGACCTGGCCTTCGACCAAGTGAAGCATGAAGCAATATTCACCTCTCTGACATTGCTGGGACTGCCCAAATTCCTAACCAATAGAATTATAAACGCGTGCCTAAGGGAGTATACTAGTATACAATGGTTTGGGAAGAAGACCGAGCACCAAATGAAAACCAAGGGAATCAAACAAGGATGTCCGCTCTCCCCAAGGTTTTTCGCGATAGCCGTGGGCAACACCACTGAGCAAACAAGGAGGGTGGTGAGGAACTTCAGCACAGATTGCCAATTACAACTACTGATACTATTGGCGTACGCGGACGACCTGCTCGTAATCGCGGACAAGATAGAAGACCTCGAGGACTTCGTCCAAACCAGTAGGCCGGCTCTGCTTCACATGGAACACCACTAAAGGCCAAATGGTGACGGCCTCGGGGATTGGCGTAGAAAGATGTGGAGCAGAGACAAACACAAAATGAAGAAAGAAAGCAGACGAGTCCTTTGGAGGTGGAGGAAGAATCAGACATAAACCCAAGCAGCCAAGAGGAAGAGGAGGAGGAGTAGACATAAAGGGAGGCATGGAGAGGACAACAATAGGGAAGGGAGAAACAAGACAGAAGGAAACGAAATCAAAGGATGGAGGCATCGGAAACTAATGGAACACCGGAAGGAGAGGCTATTCTAATGAAGATATACCAGTGGCGAAGCTGAGGACGTACCCTTTACCCAATTAGCCCCCCCCCCTCACCCACACACACGTAACCTCCCCAATCCACAAAATCCACCACATAGTTTGGCATTATGTCGCGGTCCAGCGCAATGGCAACAAAAGTGGTGGAGATGCACCCCTGTTAGTTCCTACCAGGGACAGTTTACTAAATCCTGGGAGAGGCGGCTACGCCAGGCATATGCCAAAGTATCTAGCAATTGAACAACTTGATAAAGCTCGAAATGTCACATACACAAGTAAAGTATTTTACTCTTATCTCTTTTGAAATATCTGGTACCATTTTCGTATTGTAGCAAACTCCACGTCCGACATAAAATCTTTTTGGTCTCAGCGGCGATTTGTTTACTCTCATTCTGTCCTTCCGCCAACATACACTAACCAATTTACATCACTGCATCAAAGTTCTCTTTTATAACAGAAAATTCGGTAATTAGTGGAATGTTGAAGAACCACCCTAAGTAAACCAATTATGCGTATACCCGCAAAGGTAGATAAAGCCAATTCGAAACATCGAATTTATTTTGCATTATTGTACCGCATTGTCGAAGTCAATCTTTTACATGGGTGTCAAGGCGGTTATATATCGGCGGTAAGTTCGTTCACGTATCTGCCTGTTTACTATCCCGGAAAATTATTTCTCTTTTCCCTCACGCGCGCGAATACATTTCAATAAATTAAAGTTTTCTATATCGTCTACTTCTCACAAAATTAATGCCGCTTGTTTTATTTAGCGCGGCGAGCGGCAAATTAACGCCCCATTCTCGATTCATCACTACAAACTGTTCCCGAATTACGTCTTATTGCGAAAATCTTATTATTTGTGTACATTAAGCGAAAACTTGTCGGAGGATAATATTTGCAAATTTGTTATTCAAATTGGAGCGAAAACACGTCTTTTAGAGCTCGGTGTAAAAACTCCCCCTCGTAATTTAATCAATTTTCGAATTACCTTTCTCTGTCTATAATTTTTGTAGTATCACATTACGCCCAGCGTTTTCGGTGCCAATCCAAAAAGCAAGGCTCACTAGCCGCGGTGGTTGCGTGGCACCTTTTCTGCAATTTTTTGCGGGGTTGATAGAGCGAGCGTGAGCTTTACTTATATAAACAAATTGACATTTCGAATCCAACCAATTTGTGCAAAACCTGTTGCGTTCCGTAACGCGTTTCGTTATAGAATTATTATGAGCCCTTTTTTATTACCCATCTTCTCGCGGAAGTTTGAAGTTATCATCTTCCGCTCCGTAGCGCTCCAATTTTCCATTCAGCAAGTGAAATAACAAGCAAAAGTTTTTCCGTCCTGATAGAAAACGTGGAAAGTTGGATCGTATACATAATATTCAAATGCGCCTGTTTATGTTTATCAGTAGACTATTATTAAAACGTTTACGTTTGTTTAGGGCGTACTATGAATTTTTGATGTAATTAAAACTGAAACCGTAATTACAACAGCCAGTCGAAGCAGGTTATGGGCCCGTCATTATTAATTGAAGCAACTCAATTTAAAGTATCCCGATTTTGTCAATATTGGTTTTGCCGCTCGCTTGCGGTATTTGTTTGTAACTAAAATAATTAATACGCAAGTTTGCTTGAGATTATTAATTAAGAAGGCTCTTTCTCTGGATGCCATTTATTTCAATGGTTTGATGAATGCTGGTAGGTAATAATACAACCATAATGGCGCAGGAAAATATCACTTTCCTCCAACAACCTGGATAAGACACCATTTCGCTACACTTTTACGTACGTAAAAAGGTGGTTGTCTGGGGTATTCGGTAATTGTACAGGGTGAGTCAACGATTGCGCGGAGTAACTTAATGCCTTGAAGATAAGACTTTTCGATAGAGTGCTTTTGTATTATGATATGGTTGAATATTATCCACATTTAAAAAATTATTTGGAATTAATAATTATACAAGATGGGCCCACAAAGTAGGGCGCCCAAATGGTACATTTTTTTTAATAGAATCCCCTGTACCTATTTGAATGCATTTCTGAATTCTACGTATAATTGAACATCTTTTCTATTATATGGTTAATATCCGAAAAGCTAGCAGTTTTAAAGATAATTCGATTAATTTTTGATAATAATGTCCTATACCTATAGTACTGATAGTTTTCGAAATATCTTGGTTTTCCTGGTTTTTATATTCTAATCTTAAATAAGTTATATGTAATATACATAATAGTGAGGTGGACATTAAAAAAAATGAATCTTTCCATACAAAAAACAGATTTTTACATAATATGCCTTGTTGGAAAGAGCTCTCTTCGTGAAATCAGATTTTACATGAATAGAGTCTTTTAGTAAATGTGATGAGTGGTAGAGGGCGCGATGTGACATTAACATAAAGTTTGCAGGTTTTTTTTTAATATTTCAAATGGAACGATATAATTATTATATGATATTATCAAATAAGATTAAATAGTGAGAATATCAGTGAAAACCGCATTTTGATATCTGTTTTCTAAGCAGAGATATGGCGAAAATACCAACATTTACAAATTTTAATTGCAATATTTATATTCATCCAAGTTGGATTTGAAACAAATGAACACATAGCAACCGTAGTTTTAAAAATGCGGTTTTCACTGATATTCTCACTTTTTCATCTTATTTGACAATATCATATAATAATTATATATCGTTCTATTTGAAATTTTCAAAAAAAACCTGCCAAGTTTATGTTAATGTCACATCGCGCCCTCTACCACTCATTACATTTACTAAAAAGACTATTCGTGTGAAGTCTGATTCCACGAAGAGAGCTCTTTCAAACAAGACCTATTATGTGAACATCTGTTTCTTATATAGATGTTCACCTTCCCACACCCCTCATACTTTATAAGCTAGAGCAATATGTGCTGCATCAAAATGATGCAAAATGGATACAACATTGCTATGCATGTATTTTTTTATGCATTTAACGACTGAACCATGAACCGTACGCCCTCTAGCTGCGAAGCTAGAAACTTGAAAATAATTTCCAGCGATATCTCTTGGCCCCTTTTGTTAACAACATTTTTTTCTCGAAGCTGTGCAATTATCGGTTTCAGAGATGTGGCCTGTGGCCATTGTTAATGGTACACCTTGTAACGGGTGACCCAATAAGACTGTTCGTCGGCCATATCTCGTGAACCGTTCGTTATATGACTTAGAGGTAGAAAAAATTATTGAGTAAATCGGTCATGAAGAATAGCTGGAAAATAAGTTCTAAAAATGACCACCAGAGGGTGTAACTGCCATCTTAAATTTTAAAATTGCATTTTCTTTAAATTTCGCATAATACACTAAACATTCTTTTTTCACATTTTTAAAGAGAACCAGTTTATGTATCATTTTCGTAAAAACAAAAACTCAGTTATTTCAAAAACAGATCGTGTGGGGGGGGGGGCGTTCAATTGTTTTTGCAATATCCTGCATTAACTTTTTAACCGTTTGACCGATTTTAACAAATTTGTTATGGTTGAAAAGAGCATTCCTTGGGCAATGAGAATCAACCAAACCAAATATAGTTAATTTAGTTGAATCCTTCTCCAAAACTAGCCCCCTGGCGGAGAACGATTTAACTAAATTAACTATAGGTATGGTTGATTCTTGTTGCCCAAGGAATCCTCTTTTCAACGATACCAAATTTGTTACAATCGGTCAAACGGTTAAAAAGTTAATGCAGGATATTGCAAAAACAATTGAACGCCCCACACCATCTTTATTTTTGAAATACTAAACTGAGTTTTTGTTTTTACGAAACTGATAGATAAACTGGTTCTCTTTAAAAATGTGAAAAAAGAATGTTTAGTTTATTATGCAAAATTTAAAGAAAATGCAATTTTAAAATTTAAGATGGCAGTTACACCCTCTGGTGGTCATTTTTAGAACTTGAAAATATTTTCCAGCGATTCTTCCTAACCGATTTACCGAATAATTTTTTTACCCCTATGTCATACGACTAACGGTTCCTGAGATATGGCGGAGGAACAGTCTTATTGGGGCGCCCGGTATATAGCCGACAAGAATGCCAACATCGAATTCTTAATCGACACCAGAGCTGAAGGTTGCATTTTTCCACTACGACACATCAAGGAAAAGCGGAAAGCCACCGAATATAAGCTCTACGCCGCCTACGGCTTAACCATAAACACATACGGCACACTCACGTTGAATCACGATCTAAAACGACGAAGAAATTTTCCGTGGAGATTCATCGTGTAATGATGTGAAATCATTAGTTCTTAATTAAAACTCCCATAGAAATTCCGGAATTAATTGAAATTTCCACTAGAAGAAGGCGGTTTATTCAGGAATATAAGTTGTCACCAGATTTGCCACCATTACTCCCACTTCCTTCTGAAATGATATATAAACCAAGAAACAACCAGAAGGAGGATTTTTTTACATACCTGCACTAAAAGCTATCCTGACTTCCTGATTTAACACCCGACCTTAGCAAATCCTTGTGCGATCGTATGAACACGATGAATTGGCTCTCGATACCGGTCTCATTATTACTAATTCAGCACTTGTACGATCAGAAGCACGAGCTCGTGGTGTGCCAGCTTTCAAATGCATTGAGTTACAGATAAAGAATACCGCATCAGGCCTGCGACCTGTTGAGTCCGGATTTGGGGCGCATTCAGCCAGAAGTTAATTTATGTTTCGTTTTGAATTACTTTTATTTTGTTAATTTATTTCATATAGCATATTGTATTTACAAGGAGTAGTTGAATACATGTGGTCTCTTGTAAAAGTAACGGGCGATCAAAAATGAGTTGCTGTCGAGTCGCCTTTGGAAGTTCAAGTTAAGTACGATTTCTCATGTAAACAAAAATTTTTGATCGCATAGTATAAAAAGGGAGTGCACACCACTGGAAGGTAGGCAACACAACATACACCAGCCGATCCAGAATCACAGGGGTTTGTGGCATAAACAAGGAAAGGTGGAGGGCAGTGGCCAAGTAAAGGGCTGAATTTGAGCCACTGTGGTCTTACAATGGGACAAACAATGGAGGAATGGAGGAAAAAGAAAAACGGAGAAGAGACAGCACAACTCAGACCGTCGACACAGATCATACCAACAGCGTCGCTAAACCCAGACACCACGCTCCTGCCATGCTTATGAAACTTACTGTGCGGTTACGCAATTACACCTCACAATCAACACACAAAAATTTACGACTATTACGATAAATACGAACCATAGCGGAAGTGTTAAAAAACGCACGTCTGAAGTGATTGATTGTTCGTGTGCAATAATATTTTTTGTATGATATTGACGTTTGGATCACCTAATTTTTGAGTAACCATCTTGAACTTTCAATCAAAAGAGCCATTCCCAAACCCATTCTTTTAAGGGTATTCAAAATTCGGATTTTTATCAGTTAAATATTAAGAGAAAACTCGTAAACGGGTTTAAAAGAATCAAAAACGCAATTAAATTGTATGGGTTTGTGGGCTCATCGAAAGGAATTTTGATTTTGGTCACCGTTCAACGACAGTATTTGAATTTAAAGTAAAATTAATATTTATTATTACGAAGGGCTCAGATCAACAGGACTTTCTAAAATTACTCTGTTGAACAGACGAATTACTTTTCACATTTGGGAAGATGCGCTAAAAACCAGGTAACATGTCACCGATGGTCAATCAAACTGGACATGATACTAAAATAATAATCACATTTCAGCAACGCCTCGCTCTAAATTGATATAATACCCCTTTTATGAAGAATGCGCACACGAAAATTAACGGTCGACTATAAATATCACTTTAGAGTAGTTACTTAAGTGAAATATGTCTGCTTGTGTCAAAGGCCTTTCCCTTAGAAAATGTTTACAAAATAATGAATGCAATAATAATAACTTAAATGTATAATAAGTGCCCAGTAGGCAGCAACAAGAAGAGCAAACAATTTAAGACAAATTAGACCATATGCAGAGTTACACATAAGCAAAACTTAAACATTTTTAAGGATTTTTAGGATTGAAAACCGAACCGAAACCGTTATTCCTTCAGATTGATGAAATGGAAACTGATTGAGAACCGGAACCCCTATTATTTTTTCGGTTTTTTACGGTTCTTAACAGGTTATTGGCAGTTTAAGGGCGTGCCGGCAGAACCCCCCTGAGAATTGATAAAATATTATGCCACTGCTGTAAATCAGGGACGCAGACCGGACCGAAAAAGAACCGAAAACCGGACCGAAACCGGTATTCCTTCACAAATGGAAACGTATTGAGAACCGAAACCCATAGTACTTTTTTCGGTTCTTTTCGGTTTTTTACGGTTCTTAACAGGTTATTGGAAGTTTGAAGGGCGCGCCGGTAAACACCCCCCTGAGAATTGATAAAATATTACTCTATGCCACTGCTGTAAATCAGGGACGCAGACCGGACCGAAAAAGAACCGAAAACCGGGCCGAAACCGGTATTCCTTCAAAAATGGAAACGTATTGAGAACCGAAACCCATAGTACTTTTTTCGGTTCTTTTCGGTTTTTTACGGTTCTTAACAGGTTATTGGAAGTT